>NC_039358.1:89221983-89524993 GCF_003573695.1 Papaver somniferum
AAGTTTCCCCCTAATTGGGTTAGGTTTGATTTTAATTTCATTGTCAATTTTCATCATTTGCATATTTTTCTTCTTGTTCACTGTGTTGTGTTTGATGTTGTGTAATTGTTGATGTGTTGTTAGTTTAATGCTCCTGTTCATTTGTAATTGTTCCTGTTTAGTTTTAGGTGTTAGCATGTTCTAATTCACCACTAGGGTGAAGATGAAATCTTAATACCACTGTGTAGGAGACTACAATTCTGGCCTCTCATCACTTTGCTCTCACATTGTATGTCAAGCATACATTGTAGTTAGGATACCCCTGTGATTGAAAGTGCAGCAGCCCATGTTAATTGCTTATGGTCCAAACCTCAGACTAGTTATGCTTTAATCAGATAGCTAGTACCTTGGGAGGATAATTTGGTTGCAATTGGAATATCCGACTTAGTCTAGGTTAAGAGGTGGAATCTAAACCCTAGTTTGCCATCAACCTTCCCTGTCATCCATAAATCCATTTTCAACTGTTAATCTTGTTTTCTGTCACTCATTTGCTTTACTTGCACTGCTGCATTACTACTTGCATTTCTGTTTTTGCATTCTCTTTACTACTTGCTTCTCCTGCTGCCACTTTTGTTGCATTTCTTCTATTGCTGCAACTGCTGCTGCAGCACTTGTGCTGCTCTGCATCTACTGCACTGCTGTGCTTCTTTTGCTGCTGCTGCCCCTTCTTCTCCTGCAGCCAAGCTACTTCTTCTGTTGCTGCTGGCTTTCTGCAGCTGCTGCTTGCTTTGCTCCAAGGCTCACTTCACTCCTGAGCCCAAGTCCAATTCAGTGAAACCAAAGGCTAAAGGCCCAACCAACTGAGCCCAAAGCTCAGTTCACTCCCAAAAGCCTCTGAAGCCCAGTTAAGGCCAAAGCCTAGTTCACTACTAAGCCCAACTCACAAGTGAATTGTTAAGCCCAACGCTCAAACCAGTTTCTAAAACCAAAGCCCAATTACTGTGAAAGACCATTTCACTGTTAAGGTGAAATTGAGCCCAAAGCTCAATCAAAGGACCAAAGCCCATTTGCACTTCAAAGATAACTGAGCCCAAGCTCAGTTCATTTTATCTTTAACAAACTCACTAAGCCCAATTCATTCAAAGGGCATTCAAACCCATTAGCACTCAAAGCCCAATCTAAGCCAAAAGGCTTCTAAGCCCAAAGCAAACTAGAAACCCAATTAGCTAAAACACTTCCGAAACACACCCGATCTCTGTGGATCGACCCGTACTTGCACGAGCTACAACTGACGACCGTGCACTTGCGGTATTACTGTAGGCCCGTTTTCATCGCATCATTTTTATACACTTTCCGGACCTGCCAAGCCTCCAATGAAGGATCCTCCTTCTACTGAGATGATTTCTGGTCGACCAAGATTGAAGTATCTCTCTGGTGATAAACGAAAATCGTCTCCAGGGTCTTCTCAGGTATGTCTCTTCGTATAATCTTCATGAAATTATGAGAACTGTATTCTAATTACGTTACTGAATTTTACCACAAGACGGTCTTAATATAAGACCTCGAATCCGTGTAGATTTCTCAGAAACTGAAGCGATTGTTCACGGTGGAGAAGGAAGGAACAAAAGTTATAAGCTGTTACCTAATACCATAAAGTCCCCAGTTAGTTCTTTGGTGAGTTCTCGGTATTCCCCTTGTTGTGACTTTTTCTCGCCCACATTATTAGGATCATGATACCAATGTTGTTATTCCGTTGCAGAATTTTACTCCATCAAGTATCGATGGTCTTCGGTTTCCTGCAACAATTCCTGATTTGAGCGATGAAGAACAAGCCGTAAGTATTCCTTCGCATATTCAATTATGATGCTTTTTAGATAAAATGTTGATTTTTGAGGATGTGTCCAGGAGGATGTCGTCATGGAAATGGAGAGTTATGATACTCGACCATTCTCTGAGAATAGAGACGAAGGCACTTCCAAAGAGTCGGAGCCGAATAGAAGTAATGATCCCTTTGTCGTTAACACGGACAATCCCAATTCCTCGAACACTTCGGAGATCCCCCAAGTAAGTACATGTCCTGTATTCTCTTCATAGAAGTATGAAAGTGCTGATTTGTGAATGAATGAATGAGAATCCATGTGTATACATGAAAAACTTAGTCGAAATTCGTCGTCAGAAAATTCAGAACTCAGTCTTTTAGTAAAAACGCCGTAAAATCTTCATATGGAGTTGGATTTTCATGATCTGCATATGCATATTTAAGCCCGAAAAATTTCCAAGCTTTAGAAATGAAGATTTTTAAGTTTTGAGCACGTTCACGGCCTGAAAAAGGCGAAACAATAAACTTCCAGGAGACTTTCAGAACTTTTTCAGATGGTATGTTGCTCAATGTTTTGACCACATATCCTAGCTTGTTCATCGGATTGTCATGAAACTTTGACACATTGTAGATGACATCCATACGAAGAGAATGGTATATGACCCATCTTCAGATTCCTTGTAGGTTGCTTCCAGTTTGTCTTCTAGTACATGGCAGAGTATAGTTTCTTCAGACGAGGTTACCGTAAAACGTATCTTCATGACTTTCATGCTATTTGCTCGCGTCTTGGGTGCATAATTATGAACTTTTATGATATTGCATTGCTTGTATACTATATTTTATAATCTCACTTGGTTTCATGCTTAAGTGACTCTAACTTCATGTAATCTTCGTATTAGGTGTCAAATACCGAAGTTGAGGATATTGAATCCAATGAGGATAACTCGAACTTCCCTGGAGTTATTGATGAAGAAACAACCATAGATGCACTTCAAGGCCATGAGAAGGTTGTCATTGAAGTTGTGGAAACCCAGATTGTTGCTGCTTCAGTGACAGAAGAAACTGAAACACCGGTAGAGAATACTGTTGCCCTGATTGTAGAAGCTTCCCCGGTAATTGAGAACCGTATAGTAGTGCATGAATATCCAAGTGCGGGAGTTTATTTTGATCCTCCATTTGATGCTTCACTCCCGTATCATGAACTAGTTGGTGGATTCAGCGTTCTCATTGGATATGCAGGCTTGTATGAGAAAATATGGAAGAAGTTTGGTCACATGATCGTTGATAAGAACCCTGGACGTGCTTATGCCTTAACAGTGCAAGTAGGTATTATCTTGCGTGTCGTGAGTGATATATGCACTAGGGCCAAAAATACCGTGACTCCAGATATACTCTTTGATTGTGAGTTTAATTTGGAGAATTCAGAAAGACTTGGCTTCAATGTGAAGTGGCTCCGTAAGCAAATGAACGCTATAAAAGACTCATGTGAGAAAAACATACCCTTTCCCAATGATGCTGTGATGGAGAAATAAGACAAGATTGCCAGGCTGACTGAAGAGTTGAACAAAGAGAAGGCGGCTTTGCGGGACTTGAAGGATGCAAAGGAGCGAAAATCCTTTTTTGCTGATTTTCTTTGATTTCCCTTTTCATGATCTCTTGAACTTCTGAACTTCTGAGAGATGTGAGGTTTTTGTTTGGGTTTTGATATTAGCTGGTTTTGGATTGATAGATGGTTAAGGATTTTCTTTTGGATTTGATAGAGATTTTCTTTTGAGAAATATGAACTGAATTTTGATAAATTGCTAAATTCAAATACTGATTGCAAGTATTGCAAACGTTTTGGAGGAATTAAAATACAGTGAAAGAAAATCCTAAATGCCAAATCCAGACGTCACGAATGCTTCAAACGCCCAGTACCTCAAATGTTTGATGATTTCAGACAAACGCCTTAAGCCAATTCTCGTGAATTAATGGTAGGGTTCTGCCATCTGTGTTGATCAGTTTGTAGTATCCTCCGGTTATGGACTTAGCAACCATAAATGGTCCTTCCCAATTGGAGATCCCTGTAGAATGAAGACCACGCTGAGCTGCTTTGAGAACCAGGTCCTCTTCATGAAATTTGTTAGGTTTGGTCGACCACGCTTTGAATATCTTCTGTTGATTCGGAACTCCTCGTGTGACGAAATTCTGTGGCTGTGGCACATATGGACATTCGTGTAGAAAGGAGTATCCTTCATAATGTCTGTTATGCTTAGCCACATCCTCCGCAATGAATCTCTTGATTGGATGATCAACCTGAAGAAGTTCTGAATCCAACCATGGGTGTAATATTATTGAGGCGAAATTATCCACTCATAGCATCTTGCAATTGTTAAATTGTTTGCGGATTGAAGCCCTTGAACCAAATAAGCATATTTGAAAACTGACTATATGGGCACATGAGAAGGAATAATACTTGACTGAGTGCGAAATCTCTTGACGAAAGCGTTTGGATGTTCCTCAGGCCTTTGTGTAAGTTCTGTCAAGGCTTTGACCTCCTCCAGATACTCGAATGGTGAGGTATGCTCTTTTTATTCCTCTGAGTCAGAGGTTTCTTCAGCGGATAGATGTGTAATTGAAGGTGTCAGTGTCACCTTCCCATCATGAATCCATGTGCGTCCAAGAATCATGTCATATCCTGGATCTTCTCGGATTATGTAAAACTTGGTCTCAGTGCAGACCAAATTTTCTTTGACTTTGAGCATGACGTAGACGTACGCGTCTCTGGAAACTCCTTCGTGATCGCTGATTTCCATCGGGGCATGAGTAGCTTCATGTCGAGTAATTCCAGTGGCTCTGAGAGTTTTCAGATGGATGATGTTGACGGCAGTGCCGACATCAACAAATGCTCTCTTGAACTCGTTTCCTTTAATGTGCACTGTGGTGAGGAGTCCCCAGTCATACATTTCTTTGTCCGTCGCTGGAGGCTCAGTAAATGTATCTTGAATCAGTAGACGCTTTCCTGACACGATGTGGTTTAATGCAGCAAACATGTCTTTCCTTTGAGCTTTTGATAAGTATAGCAATTCGCAGATGTGCTCAATCAAGGATTGAACTGCCTCTTTGACGGGAGGTTCAGAAGGAGTGAAGGTTCTGATGGGAAGGGGATCTCTGTGTACTCCTTCAGTCCCCAAATTGAGTTATCCCGATTCAACATTTTTCTTAAATATACGCTTCAAAGTTTTGCAATCACTTGTGGGATGGATGACAAATCTATGAAAGCGACAATAGTGAGGATTTTCCATGGCCTCTTCAGTTGGTTCCTTCTTGAAATATGGCAACTTGATTGCGCCGTCTTGAATCCAGGCGTCCAGTAATTCGATAACTTCTTCAATGGAGCAGGGGAAATCAGGTGCTTCTGGATCTTCCATGTGTTGAGGAGGAGCTTGCACATTATCCTTCTTTTGCGCCTTTGAAGGGGTTGAGGAAGTATGCTTGCGTTGTGGTTCAGTTTTCCGTTTGATCCCTTCCGCAACAACATTTGTGGAAGTTTGAAGGTTGTATTGTTTGTTGATCAAACGTCTGCCGCTGCCTCTGGTATCTCGTGGTTCTTCAGCTTTTGCAGTCTTAGTCCTTTCTAGCAGAGCAGGTGCAGTAGTTGTCGACCTCTTGGCTGCTTCATGGAGTTCTGAGAAGGTATGGAACCTGAGATTCTCCAATAAGGCTCTGTAGACTAGAATCATTCCATTGATGCATAAGTCCACAAGTTGCTGCTCTGTGACATTCAGATCATGGCGATCTAGCGCTTGAACTCTGAACTTTTTTACATAATCTTTAGGATGTTCCTTGTTCTTTTGAAACATCCTTCCGAGATCAGAGAGGGTAACTTGCACTGAAACGAAGAAATACTTCCTATAGAAAGCATTAACCATTTCTCCCCAACTGTTGATAGTTCCGGGTGCGATGTTGTTGTACCAGGTGTACGCCGTGCCTTTCAAGGACTTTGAAAATTCTTTGAGGCGAACAACATGGTTATGCTCATGTTCACCCAAAGCTTCTAGGAACCGGGAAACATGTTCCCGAGCATTGCCGGTTCCGTCGTACAAAGTAAAGGTTGGAGAGATATAACCTTTTGGAAAAGGAATCCTCTATGTAGCAGCAGGGTAAGGAGGCTGGTGACGATGGACATGTGGGGTCTTGTCCTTTCCACGGTTCTCCAGAAGGAGTTCCAAATCTTCCCGAGTAATGAAGTTCGATGATTCCTTTGCTAATGGATCGTCTGCAGCTTTGCGGACTTTATCATCATCCACTGTATGAGTCGGAATTACCTCAGGATCAGCGTCTGAGGATTTTTCCTTCTCTTTCCCTTTTCTTGAGTTTTGTCTCACATCTTGTCAGTGAGTCTCCAGATAATTAAACATCTCTTTCTGTGTAGTAGCCATATCGGTTTGATTCTTTGCAAGGGTCTCTTGCACTTTGATGAGATCAACAATGGTAGGTGGTGGGTTTCCTTTGACTTCCTCAGGGTGTCGGCCGAACAGAGGATGACTTTCCGTGTTAGCATGAGGAGGAGTAATATCATCACCGTCGGTGTTAGAGTCCGGAATTATTTCCGGGATATCCTCATTGTTGTTGTTGCTGGTGCTACTATCGTTCGTGTTAGGATCTGCGATCATACGTGACCTAAGATCAACCATCTTGTGAAAACTTGAGATTGCAACCAAGAGATTAATCTCCCACTGTGGTCGCCAATTTGTGGATGGGGCAAAACGATTTGCTGGTTTTTACAGAACTGAGGAGACGACCGTACGGAGGAGAATCCTTGAACCGAGCGAAATGTTCAACCTCACACAAATGCACTGAAAGAAGGGAGTGCTTTGAATTCGAGAGATCAATATGTAGTACTCCGGCCTAAACCAAGACAATGGCCGTTCCAGAGTAAATTCGGTCACAAGAGCGGATGGGTCGATCTGTAGGAGGGAAACTGAGAAATATGTGGAATCAATGGTAATCAAAGATTGTAGGTATGTTGTGAATTCTAAATAAGATAAGTTCTGAATGATTGAAGTTGCTCAGTTGAGAGTAATTGCTCAATTGATGAGGTGTTGATCTCGTGTTGTCTATGAGACGTGAGATTCATCGTTGTTCTCCAATCATGATTCAGAAACTTATTTATATTGCTGGAATTGTAGACACCATGATCCCATGAAGTATGATAGTTGATGGAATCAAAGAGTGGGAGAATGGAAATCATGTTTGAAACCAGTTGCTCATCGTGCGGAGACTTGGTCGATTTTCCGTCCACTACTTTGTTAACTCCTTCAACTGATTTCACGACTTGCTCACATTCCCATCGTGTGCATGAACACACGTGTCATAAACCGCCAGACCAAAACCCTAGTTGATATCCCCCATGTGACACGATTGACGTCTCGTGGTTAATTAGTCAGTTGTTGACTTCATGACTTTATGGGACGACGAGTCCATGTATTTGCTGAGTTGAACATGATTTTGCAAAATGTTCTGAAGCTCATGAATTGAACGTGTATGTTGAGACAGAGGTATAATTCTCACGTTGATAGTTGAGGTGAGCAAGTATTGCTCATTCGATGAATTGTTGAATATTGATGGTTGAATCAATATTCCTTGATTTGAGCAAATATTGCTCATCTGAGCAAGTGTTGCTCGTCTGATGAATTATTGGTAGCGTGACCAAAATAAAACATTAATTAGAATACTGGTATGTAGTTGAACCAAGCACAATTAATAAGAATACTGATCATGAGATCGTCGTAAAGTTATTAGTGTTCGAATCTGGAATTATGATCCTTGGACATAGAAACCCTAATTTAATCAATTGATGACCAATTGATGATTTATTTCTAAATCAACCATGGGACGAAGGAGGGACCATCTACATGGGATCATGGACCGACCATGAAGCGCCCATATGCTCGTTTGAGCAAATACCAAGGTCTCTTGAAGAGCTGGTGACTTGTTGATGAAAGAATGATTAAATGCTGGTTCAATCATTTTTCCTATAATGCTCGTCTAAGCCTTAGGTGATAAAACCTAATTAATTATGAAGAGGTGAGGGACCGACCAAGGGGTCGTGAAATCAGCCTTGGTAGTCACGTGATCGACTGACGATCATTCCATAAAAATCCAAAATTATTTGGAAGAGTTTTGGACCTAATACGTGCAATTGCGCAAATTAGGTCAAATCATGAAAATACATGGGACCGGCTCATTGCGAGCCAAGGAGCCAACCCTGGTCGGTCAAGGTAACATGCTCATGTCGTCAACACGTCCGTGTCTCAATCCTGAGAATTTTGATATTTTCTGGCGTGTAGTTGAACATCCATTCGAGAAAATATGACAAAATTAGGGTTTTGCCGAAACTGAGGAAACTTCATGAGATGAAGGAAAATAATTATAAAATGAAGGAATATGTGACGTGGGACCACTGGAGCCAAGGCATGGCCGGCCGTCCAGTGACCACGGTCCCGTGGTGCCTTTTTCTAATTTTATAATATTTTTCATGATTTTATGAAAATATCATGATATCAAGGAATTTTATTGAAATTAAGGAGTTTCCTTAAAGTGAGAGTTTCCATGGGATCAAGGAAGCAAATAATAAAATAAGTTCGTGTGGGGCCGTCCGGCTTGGGCCCGGTCCCACGAGTTTCCTTAATTTTATGTATTTTATGTGTATTTTCCATGATTTGAAGGAATTTTCATAATTTGAGAGAAATACCATGAAATCAAGGAATTTCATGGGATCAAGGAAACCTTAAAATAATAATAATAAAATAATAGGGCGTGTGGGACCGGCTGAGGCATGGCCGGCCGGCTGGGGCTCGGTCCCACGGGTTTCCATAATTTTATATTATATTTTCCATGGTTTTGTGAAAATACCATGAGATTAAGGAGTTTTCATGAGTTTAGGGAAATAATAATAAAATAATAAGTAACCATGAGGTATGGGGCCGGCTGGGATCAAGGCATGGCCGGTTGGCCAATAATCACGGCCCCACAATATTTTCCCTAATTTTATATTATTTCCTTGGTGTGAAGTAAACACCACGAAATTGAGGAGTTTCCTCAAAATGAAGGATATTTGTTCAAATGAAAGGATTTTCATGAGATCAAGGAAAATAACAGAAAATATGACAAAAATATAAAACTGGCGTGGGATTGACCATGGCACGGCCGGCCAGTCGGTGGGCCCATGCTCCCAACGCCTTGGTCAATATTTTAATTATTTATTATTTTCCTTCCTACTTTGTATAGGTTCATCGTTTTGTCGTATTCTGAAATACTCGTTCGTGCGGTGATTGTTAGTGCATCATCGTTGAGTACACTTGCACCTTTTGAGCCGGGGATTACTCAGAGGTAGCTCAGACGCCCGTGCGCTGAACGTTTATTACTAACCCATGGAATTCTGCTGGGAAGAACCATAGATTGAAGTAACGAAATATTGCGAAAATATTTGAATATTTTCGGAAATTCAGTGGATGAATCCAAAAATTTAAGAATAATTAACTGATGGCTCTATACTAGCATAACAAGCTGTCTAGGAGCATTAATTATTCTGACATGAGCTTGCTGGAGCTTCATATCCTTTATATAGTTAGGGAAAACTTGTTGTTCGTATCCTAAAGACGTTATCCCTCTATACTAGCAGAGATAGCTGTCTAGGAGCCGTCAATCTCGTGATTCTATATAGAAATAATTACTGAAGTGTTCAGTATTCATGAGATATGTCGTTGTCCAGCCGAGAGACTACATACCCGCATGTAATCTAAGAGAAAGTATTCTCAGTCAGAGGATTCGATGAGAGACTCGTGTCTTAATACTCATATCTGATTGCTGGATCAGGAGTTCGTATAATTATGGTTTTACGATTTTAGCCTTTGTCGAAAATCCACCATCTACAGGTAACAACTCTTTTCAATAACTAGAAACTTGTTGCACCTCTTACAAGGATCGATTCCCCTTTTGTGATCGGTTGCACCTCTTACTAGGATCGGTTCCCCAATGTCTAGAATTGGTCATACCAATTACAACAAATCGATCGTACCATCTTAGGTGATTACTTAAGATCGGTTTCACTAATAAAAGTCATACCAATAAAAGTCATACCAATACAAAAGTCAGGCCTTGTGAATAGTTTTACCAAGATACATAAACAAGTTATGAGCGGTTATACTAAACACACATATTGCTAATTCAAAAAGATTTTGCAATGAATAACAATACCAATAAGCCTAGTGATTTCCCTTTCGATTCACAAAACAAGTTTATGAATTTACTTCCTTTAAACGAATGTAAAACATTGTTTCCTAGGACGAAATCTTCACCCATACCCATACATAATCACAATAGCATTCAGACGATTATGTCGATGTCTTTGTTTGTACCCTATTAAAATAGTGTACGTGCAATCCGCACAAGCTATTTGATATCGGTAAAATGTGGGTTTAATTGAGGAAATCCACATGGCTTATTGAGGAATCCCAACCGGGTTTATTAAGGAAACCCAGTGGTTTATTAAGGAAACCAAAAATGGCTTATTAAAGAAGCCCGACTGGGTTTAACAAGGAAAACCAGTGGTTTATTAAGGAAACCAAAAATGGCTTGTTAAAGATGCCTGACCGGGTTTATCAAGGAAACCCGTTGGTTTATTAAGGAAACCAAATATGGTTTATTAAAGAAGCCCCGACTAGGTTTATTAAGGAAACCCAGTGGTTTATTAAGGAAACCAAATATGGCTTATTAAAGAAGCCCGACTGGGTTTATCAAGGAAACCCAGTGGTTTATTAAGAAAACCAAAAATGGCTTATTAAAGAAGCCCGACTGGGTTTATCAAGGAAACCCAGTGGTTTATTAAATAAACCAAAAATGGCTTATTACAGAAGCCCGACTGGGTTTATCAAGGAAACCCAGTTGTTTATTAAGGAAACCAAAAAATGACTTATTAAAGAAGCTCGACTGGGTTTATCAAGGAAACCCAGTGGTTTATTGAGGAAACCAAAAATGGCTTATTATTGAGGCCCAATGGTTTATCATGGAAGCCATTAAAGATAAATACAAATCTCAAGAGCTAAATATGGTTATATTGAGATAACTATGAATCTGGAGAAGATAACTTAGAATCTCTCAAGATATATCCATATCTATAAAGATAAACATAGATCTTCTTGGATAAATGCAAATCTTGACAAGATAGACATGGATCTTTCAAGATGTGCACAAATATGATGAAGATAAACATGAATTTTCCAGGAAATGTACAAATATTGGGGAGATAAGTACAAATCTAAGTGGTTATTTAAGATAACTACAAATCTCATAAGATAAAGGTATATCTTGGTGGTTATTTGAGATAACTACAAATCATAACAATAAGATTTGTTTTCTGCCTATAAATAGAGGCTGAAATCCAACTCAAAAGGTACACAATCACAATTCCTTTTCTCCTCTAAAAAACCTGTCTAGAACTCTCTCTGACTTAAACATCGGAGTGTCTTTGCAGGTAGTCCTCAATTTTCATCTATAATTTCTGGAGAAATAAAGAGACGGGGGAGATTCCATCGTCTTACACACATTTCGAAGATTGTTGGGTAAATATTTTTGCACCAACATCTTTTGGCGCCGACTAAGGGGAACGAGTGAAATACTCGTAGTCAACTAACAACGTGTATCACGACATACTGGTTTGCTCGTTCCTTTTCTTTTATCTAATTATTATTACTTTGATACAATAATATGATCATTCATAAATGCATATATATGGAATCAACAAGAATCAACATTTAGACCTCGTCAGTCTCAACGGAACTTGGCTTTTGATAATTGATGCCTCATATCATACATTCTTTACATGATCTGCCAGTACTCCTACTTCGAAGGAAAATAAACTAGACTGACCATCTTGATGCTATGGTAGAAAAAGTTTGGCGACTTAGTTGAGATCCATTTAACGATTTTTTCGGTTGTTTTCCATTCACGTTATATTGTGAGAATGCTGGCCACAATATCTTGTCGTTGTGGTGCCAGACGTTAAATTAAGAAGATAAGGGAATAACTCTGCACTATATATAATTTTTCGGAACAGTCTCCTGGTACTACCCAAAATATACAGCGCTAACAAGTAACAATTAGAATATTGCAAGCAAACGGAAGAGAAGACCTCCCTCTCATTTGTTCCTGAAGCCTCGCCCTCACCTAGACATGGGGAAAAAGCCTCTCCGAGCCGCAAGTTATATATTCTCACCTTGACTTCAGCAAAAGCCTCGACCATGTCGTGGGCACCAAAACCTTTCACCTACAGCAAACACCAATTCAGGGTGTGGCCATACACTCCTATCACAGTATCCCAGTACAAAACATGCTCATTCTCGCTAAAGTTTGTAATATCATACTTAACATAATTCGAAGACAACAAGGATGTAACACCAACAATAGAGAGTCACACACGAGTTCGAGGAGCAAAGGGAACTTACCATCACCTAATTGAACATGTAAGCTATGAAAAAGCAACATCAACCACCAAACCCACAGAGCTGGCACCCTGGATTCAAGCTCGATTACAGCGATTTCTCAGTCACCAGTATTACATAAAATTACTTTCCATGGGGGTACAAGCAGCAATCCAGTTCGAATAGCTGAGCCCAGTTATCATTACTAAAACACCAACGGGAGATGGTGAACATGCTCAGATCCGAGAACCACGAAAAAGTATCAGCTCACTGTCCTCGCAATCGTGGGCGGTAAAAAGACTATTTCTGCGGTAAGAGTGAACTCATGAGCACCACACCAAGACGCGAGAACAAAGAAGGCTTCCTTGCCACTTCTACAATGTTGCAAAGAGTACAACACCACATTTACGGAGATAAAATTCACAGCATTTCTCAACCTAATCCACACATGATCATTGATATTGGTAATCAAGAACCGACCACAAATGATTGCGATATTAATGATACATCCACGATGCAGGTTTACGATGCAAAGCATGAACCAGTACTATCCTATCGATTTATAGAGGACATGCATTTTTATTTTTTTTCTTCAAAAGCTTCAGCGCTCTGGACGTCAAGCTTCCAAAAAGTAAAAAGGAATTTCTTATACCACATGAGTACAAAAAAAGCTAGTAACTGCAGTTACAATCAGCATCAACGGTTCAATAATCACATCACGACATTGACGGACCAAGGTCTCACCACAACATCATTACAGTGCCACAACTGGAATGGTACAAGCAAACAGAGTATAAGACCTTGTGTTAAGCAGGTGCTAAACATTAGAACCAATGGAGAGTATGAAGCTAATTTTATAAAATCCTATCGTTAAGAAATGAATTCTTCCATCATCTAGAGACAGCCATTAACGTTGGCTAAAGCCGCATCGACAGACTCACCATGTTGACTGTCTTGCTACTATAAACAATACAACGATGAAGTGGCGTGAAGAAATTTTGACTCTCTAACACAAGCAAATGGCAGAAAGGAGATGACTATGTTTGATACTAAGAGGCGTAACTGACCTTAAAGAAGCTGCACATAGAGAAAACTTTGTTGTTGTGAGCTAAACTTGCAATGTCCCAATGGGTGGATAAAGTGCAAGTATTCGATGACGATGGATAAATTAAAAATAGCAGATGATAAAGAAAACAACAGCTTACATTAAGACCGTGGACCAACAAAGACGAAAGCTAGCAGTATATATAAAACTTACAGAGTTTTACAAAAAGAAAAAAAACTCACTGAACAAGATTCAAATTTCGAAACACGCGGTAACGATTCTAATCAAGTTTGTGAGGATAAAAACGCAAGATACGTTGCATGTGATGACATGAACACATGGTAAAGGGAATTTTCTTCAACCAAGTTACTATTGATTCCAATCTTAAAAAGCTTGAACTTGGTCCTACCATGGCAAAGGCTAAATAAAGAGCATTTATACGACCCCAATAAACAAGGTGCTTACTGCTTAGACATGGGTCATTTCTCGAGGAAGTTTTAAATCGCAAGCACCGCCGACCTTCAAGCGACCTATAACCAGTTATGAGTCAGCAGGCATTCAACAAGATGGGATTGGATATTGTAGGTTCCATTTCACGATACACATGGGGGCGTCTTTGTAATGTCTCTACTCACGCTTGAGGGCGATTCCAAAAGGAAAAATCACGATGGAACAGAAATAAGATGTCAACGGAAAAGATACCTGATCATAAGCCCAGAGCCATCTAGCAAGTGTGGAACGAATATAATAGATCTAGTTCCTGCTTCACATGGGGGCGTCTTTTCTATTTGGGAATATCTCTACAGATATTGGGGGCGGCTAAAGTGACCCCTAGCATGCAATCAAAAACAACTTGTCTAAAGAAGTTGAATAATAGAAGACATCTTTTTCAGTATCATGGCAAGCAATGGGGCGGCTAAGGTTGAAGGAGCGAACGCCTGGGGAGGTAAGTCCTTACCGATTGTTACATTATAAATCGAGTTTATAGTCACAATTTAGGGCACTTTCACATGTATTTATTAAAGAAATACTTGCATTGTTTTTCTATTAAAGAGAAAAACAAAAACGAAGTGTTTTGCTTGTCAAGGAAATAGTTGCAATGTTTTTCTAGAAAAGAGAAAAACAAAGACGAAGTGTTTTGACATAAGTACTTCAGGAATAAGAGTAAAATGTTTCAATAAAAGATGAAGCAAAAGGAAATATATGACAAAAAGTTATAGCCGTTCAACTTGTACACCGGAGATTGTCGTACATTCATTATTCGCAGGCACAAGAGGTTTGAGTCATCAAATTCTACGCCAGTACGAGAGCATGTAGGCAATCACTATTCCCAACAAGTTACGGGAGCAACCTGCATTCGGCTGAGTTCTGGCAATATCTTACCAAAGAGATGGAGCAAAATGTGCCAAAGCAAAATCGAAGTAGCTGGGCAATTAACGTGCCTGGTTAGATATTGATGGTACTTGCATTCGAACAAGTGGAAAACAAATAAATAAAATGCTATTCTATGAAAGAGAAACAACAAAGTAGCTGGTCCTAACTCCAGGTCAAAACAAGGAAGTGCTAACAGAGAGCACATCTACATGTCAAGCCTCACATGCCGGTGCGTGCGTAAATTTATATAAGAAATTTTTTAGTACATTATTGGTACTTTGAACGTCTTTCCAGTATGCTAGGTACCTGCAGTATGAGGGTGCATGGAAATTTTAAGTATAATTGCTATACTTAGAAATGTTGACATAAACCCGGGCGCACGCGGAAAGTTAGCAACGCTAAATTCGCGGCAAGAAGATCGAGTAACGGGATAATCGTAGGCACGCTGCGACGGACAGTCGGGATTATACACTTCTTAATTCTTCAAAAAGTTGATAATTAAGAGGGGGCGATGTTTGTACCCTATTAAAATAGTGTACGTGCAATCCGCACAAGCTATTTGATATCGGTAAAATGTGGATTTAATTGAGGAAACCCACATGGATTATTGAGGAAGCCCAACCGGGTTTATTAAGGAAACCAAAAATGGCTTATTAAAGAAGCCCGACTGGGTTTAACAAGGAAACCCGGTGGTTTATTAAGGAAACCAAAAATGGCTTGTTAAAGAAGTCCGACTGGGTTTATCAAGGAAACCCAGTGGTTTATTAAGGAAACCCAAAATGGCTTATTAAAGAAGCACCGACTAGGTTTATTAAGGAAACCCAGTGGTTTATTAAGGAAACCAAATATGGCTTATTAAAGAAGCCCGACTGGGTTTATCAAGGAAAACCAGTGGTTTATTAAGGAAACCAAAAATGGCTTATTAAAGAAGCCCGACTGGGTTTATCAAGGAAACCCAGTGGTTTATTAAATAAACCAAAAATGGCTTATTAAAGAATCCCGACTGGGTTTATAAAGGAAACCCAGTGGTTTATTAAGGAAACCAAAAAATGACTTATTAAAGAAGCCCGACTGGGTTTATCAAGGAAACCCAGTGGTTTATTAAGGAAACCAAAAATGGCTTATTATGGAGGCCCAATGGTTTATTATGGAAGCCATTAAAGATAAATACAAATCTCAAGAGATAAAATGGTTATATTGCGATAACTATGAATCTAGAGAAGATAACTTAGAATCTCTCAAGATATATCCAGATCTATAAAGATAAACGTATATCTTCTTGGATAAATGCAAATCTTGACAAGATAGACATGGATCTTTCAAGATGTGCAGAAATATGATGAAGATAAACATGAATTTTCTAGGATATGTACAAATATTGGGGAGATAAGTACAAATCTAAGTGGTTATTTAAGATAACTACAAATCTCATAAGATAAAGGTAAATCTTGGTGGTTATTTGAGATAACTACAAATCATAACAGTAAGATTTGTTTTCTGCCTATAAATAGAGGCTGAAATCCAACTCAAAAGGTACACATTTACAATTTATTTTCTCCTCTAAAAAACCTGTCTAGAACTCTCTCTGAATTAAGCATCGGAGTGTCTTTGCAGGTACCCCTCAATTTTCATCTACAATTTCTGGAGAAATAAAGCGACGGGGGAGATTTTATCGTCTCACACACATTTCGAAGATTGTTGGGTAAATATTTTTGCACCAACAGTCTTATATACGAAAAGTTCAAAAGATAAGCGTTATACTTCGTATTGTATTCCTTAATACTATGTCTAACTAGAGTATAATCATTCACAGCTTCGCAGTTATGTTTTCAATATGAACGACTTGAAAGATACGTTAGGGAATGAAACAGTTCAAGTCAAATATTATTAACCTCAAGTGGAAGGATGATGTCGTCGTTGTAGCTCCTTACTTCTTCACATTCTTCAAGTCTTCACGTAATACTTGTAATGTCTCATATCCTAATACTTTAAAGCTAACCTATACGAAGTTGACTCTAGTAAATAATCAAGCGACTCTTTAAATGAGTTTTAATTCACTAAAATACGACAACCAAACTTGACATACCAATGCTTGGTCGGTTCAACCGATCTATGCTCTAACAATCTCCCCATTTGTCAATTTTAGTGACAAAAATCTTACATCATATGGATAAACAAATTACATGAATTCATTACACATACGCTTGGTTCCCAAATTCAACATCACAATAATCTGTATACATTCAATCCATAAATGTCGTTGTTGACATTATAATAACAAAGCTAATACTTCGCCTAAAGGTAAGATAGGTAGATTTTCAATCTGCACTTCTTTGTTATTTCCATCATCATATGATATGTTACTCCCCCTTAGTCTATGCTTTACTCTTTCGTTAGATATAACGTTTAAGCACCATTGTCCTTTCCTTAGTGATACCAAACCAATACAAATTAATACTACTTGTTTACTCCATATATTTCTCCCCCTTTTTGTCATAAAATGACAAAGGTACGAGCAAATAAAGGAAAAGCCGAAAGAATCTTACAAATCTTACAAAGAGACTTGCAACCTATAAGAGTTAAGCACGAGGGTTCCACACACCATTTTTGATAACCAATATCAAAACCGAAACTACAAAGTAATTTTGTTTTGATATGTTACCCAGGAAAAAATTTCCCGAAGCAATTTTCCCTAATAGTTTAGCAAACCAAAAATCGACTAAGCACCTTAGTTCCTTTGCTAAACCGATTGCATAAGTACAATCGATTGTTCGATAAGACCAAAATAAAGATCAGAATTAACTCTATTTTTCTCATCAGGTTCTAATTCTCCATATAATTTATACCTTTCACTTTTAAACAAGACAAGTACTAGGTTAGTTAACTAGCATTTCTTGTTAAGGCATTCTATTAGACTTGAATAACCGAAACCTCCACTTTCATAAGTCTAACTAAGATCAGAATTAACTTAGTTTCTCTTATCCGGAATCGAATTGGACTAAACAATTCATCCCGAAAACCTTTTCTTTTGTTAAGCCATAAAAAATTCATACAAACCAAATAAATCAACTTGCATAATTATTTACCTCAACCGGAAGCAATTGAAACAACATATACATTAAAGCACCGCAATTGCACCGAAATTTTGTAAGCCTAAACAATTGATACCAAATAATAAAGCAAGATAACAATAGTTTTTCTTAAACGGAAATGATTGAATCACACACACATCCATACACAAATAATGGAATAAAACATCGATTGTACCAAAATTTTGTTAAGCAAAAGCATTAAATATATGCAATAAAATTTAGGCTTTTCTTAAACAGGAAAACGATTAACTAACAAAGTCGTTACCTCAAATTCTGCATCCTCTTCACCCCTTACAATATATCATTAAGCGTCAGTTCAAGATAGAGCTCTCCCCCGTTGTGTTGTCATCCTCTCGCAAAACAAAAGAACAACAACAAAGAGCAACGTTTACCAGAGAAAGGTTGAAAACCGGTTTTAACTATTGCAATGCAAGAGTTGAAACCCCGAAACACATATGCTTTTATGCTAAACCAAAAACAATTCAACATATTGTGACTTTTTTACATATTGTTTCAATCAGAACCCCTCATGATTCTTTGATGAAGCCTACCAACATGGGCTAGAACTTAATCCTGCTAAATCAAAAAGTCACCCAAACCATAAGGATTCACACAATATGAAATCACATATTAAGGTCAAGAAAAACGAAATCAAACATCCCATAAACATACATAGCAATAAGATAAAGCATTCAAGCACCGACTATGTAATCAAAAACTATCACAAGAAAAATTATAAACTAATAATTTCATTCATAAATAATATTTTTAATCATAATAGACCTTATTGAAATAACCAAAAACTAATTTCTATTTTCTCTGACAGATCTTTAAACAAATTACAAAATATCATCTTCAATGTCCTCGAATTTTTCAGGATCTTCATCAACAACTGTTTATGGGTGAAAACTATTTCTGCCGGTTTTGGTAATTTGGGG
This sequence comes from Papaver somniferum, assembly GCF_003573695.1. Taxonomy (NCBI): domain Eukaryota; kingdom Viridiplantae; phylum Streptophyta; class Magnoliopsida; order Ranunculales; family Papaveraceae; genus Papaver; species Papaver somniferum. The sequence continues at coordinate 89,240,694 of NC_039358.1, forward strand.
TGTGTGAATGAGAAATGAATCTAAACCCTAAACAAATACACTGCACGGTAGTGCTTGTGATTCGAGAAATCAATATGTACAATTCCGGCCTAAACCAAGAAATGGCCGTTCCAGACTTGCTTCGGTCACAAAGTGAAGGAGATAGGGTTGAACTTAGAGAGGGAAGCGAAGAAGGTGTTGAGATTGTGAAGGTGTTGGATGTGTATGACTTGTATCAGAAAGTTGAACTGGATTGCAGAATGTAAGCTATCAGTTCTGGTGTTTGGATACGATTGTATCAACACTTGGTTTCTGTCTTCTTGTCCTTGAAATAGGGAGGAGAACCTATTTATACAAGTCATTGTGCCTTACCCACGTCTCTCGTGGGAAGTGGAGTGATGGAGTAGTGGAGTTGCGTGTGTTAGTGTCACACGATCAGTCTTGCCCACTTTTCCCATCATCACTAACCGTCCATGTCTTCCAAACACATTCTTGTGATGGCGCGTTGTGCGCTGCACGCTGTAAACTTCCAGACCAATACCTCAATATGTATCCCCCAGTTTGTGACATGATTAATGTCTCGAGTTTGGGACCCACAGAAAGCAGCATGTGATGCTAGATTAAATAACTAAGTTATTTAGGAAATCGATATTTGTGAAATATCGTGTGCATTCTATGTGTGTAATGCATCGAATATATTCAGCGTGTATGAAGCATCGCTGTTTTAAGACTTAACGGAGTAAGTCGCGGAAAATAGCATCACGTCCAGCCATCTTCGAGTGATCGTTTGGAGGCTGTACAGGTAAGCCCTGACTTGGCCGGTCACTCTGTGTTGAAGAGTGGTGGACATTGATCGTGGTGATACCTCCCTGGTCGCCTAACTCCTGTCTTAGGCTGTCCTTCCATGCTGGTGAAGTTGTACGGACGAGATGGCTTGCGACCCACATCTGTGACCGTCGGATTAGGGTTTAGGAGGTGCTCGAACACCAACCTTTAGCTTGGTCGAATCCAAGCATGGGACACGTTTTTGGCAGGGTCGATTGGGCATGTGTGTAGACGGCATGCTGGTGTACACGTTTTTGAATCTACATCTGCACCATCCGTCTATACCTGCGGAGATGGATTGTTGAGACTTATTTGCGACACAAGTGATGTGCCGCAAACCCTAATTAGGGTTTCACGTCCACGCTGCTTTGGTTGGACAAATTGGAAAGCCACGCTTCTCCTTTGGGGAGGCCGACCATGTGGGGCCCACGTTGGGCCGGTGGTGAACGCGCCAATACCTGCCTGGTGTCTATGGGTCTGATCTAAGCCATCCAATCATGCCGGTGAAATTGGATGGTCGTGATCAGTTTGGGACCTTTAGTGGAATTTCTTGCGACCCTTTAAACTTTCACGCCGTCCCAACTTCTGGGAACCGTACATGGTTCTGTGGCTAGGTCAGGGGAGGATCGATTACGCAGGCGTGAAGGGGGCCCACCGGTGTGCAGGACAACGCTTGTCCAGCCGGTCATGGGACGATCTACGTCGTTCAACCATGCTGGCGAAGTTGGACGGCCGCGTTATTGGCAGTCTTGTGCGTACATGTTTTCCAAGCTGCTCCATACCAGCCCAACCATCCTACTTTAGGCTGGTATTCGGTGGTAGTTTGGGAGGCGTGGTATGTATTCGACCGACCAGAGCATAAATGGGCCCGCTGGTGGTCATTAAGGTGGTAGCTTGCTCCTGCTGAAGATCGTCCAGGCTGGTTAAATCATACGGCCAACTAGCGTGGTCGTGATTGTTTCTGAGACTGATATGGTCAGTCCAGATTCAAATATGCTTAATCGTGCTAGTATAACATACCGAGAGTTGTAGCCTGTACAGGTACTTCATGCATGCCTTATTAGTGACACTTGGAGATTCGTGTTACTCTGCTGAGAATAACACACAGTCGTCATGCCGCACCAATAATGAGAGTTCAGTAGGAACAACACAGGAAATACAAGGCTGGTCATGATGTCATAAATTCATAGGGTACATGAGATTGTTGCTACATGCTCCATTCTAAGTAAATTAGCGAAGTGAAGAAGTATTCATCATTTTATTAGTGGCGTTATCCTTTGCAGGATATCATCGCATAATTTTGGCTTTTACAATTTTAGCATTAAATGAAAATCCACCATCAACATTAAGTCCCCTGCCAAGCGCATAATGGTTACATTATTGTGGGGTAGGCATGAGATGGTGACAAATTTGTATACTGAAATGATTAAGCTAAAGTAAATACGCATTTACCGCATAGATAGATATCGTCAGGTGCTTTCTGGCTGGTCGAACCTGATTAGGGTTGTGGGGGAAGCATGACTTGGTCAGGTGAGCCGGTTCCCTTTGGTTTCCTCCGCACATATATGGACAGAGCTTGGACCGCTTCTTGGACTGGGTGTACTCCCTTCCATTATACGGAGGCTTCTCTAAATTATATCTGATAAGCATTGTTGATATTTATCCCGAATTAGCATCCTTTATAGGTGGAAAGTGAAGACTCCCTTTCTCCCTGGGATTCTGTTGGCTTGTGAAATACAAAGAAAATTCTAAGGACTCCTCCTATCACAAAATCGTTTTCTTCTATATTCCAGGTACTGCTCCGCGCTTATCTGATCTTCTGATCGGTCAACAATAATGATGATTTTTTTTTGTAACCATAACTTCTTCTTCTTCGCAGTTTATCATGGAGGCGATTGGTGATAATCACTCTGTAACTTCTCCAGAAAAAAGTTTCGAAGTCAATAAGCCTGAGGAGGCTGGTGCACATGAGGAGGTAATGGCTAAAATTGATCTCCCACTCCGTGAAGTCGGTCGTGTTATACATGGGATGTCCATTATGCACCTGCGTATTGCCAGGGGATGCATCTGTGCCCTTTCAGCTGCGATCGATATGAAGGAGCAATGGAGGCGCGATGAAGCATTGCGAGAATCAACAAGCGCAAGAGCTGAGAGATTTGCAGCACGGGTAAAGAGGCGGAGGGTTGAACACAAACGTCCTCTCGGTGAAGATAAATGTGATTACCCAATCCATGACGGTGTGATAATCCTCGATTCTGACAGAGACGAACCTGAGTGTCTGAAAGTGCTCAACACAATTCCTAACGCGGTCGTGGCTCTTGAGGAAGATGTGGAAGCTGTCTCTGTTGATGTTGTTGAGGAGGATAGCGTTGCTGCAGAAATATCTGAAGCGGAAGCTGAGGCAGATCCGGAGGAAGAAGCAGTAGCGGTCCACGATGGCGATGGTGTTGAAGCAGGTCCTAGCGGTGGTGTAGGCGCGGTAGACCTTCTTGATGGCTAAACCTCTTTGCTTCTTTTTCTCTTTTCAAATATATTCCCGTAATTCGTGAACATCTTCCTTGTACTCAGTGGCGGCTGAGTTCCAGATCTTCTTTTTTTGTTTGCTTGTTTGAATAAAGGTTTTTATGTTATAATCTTTCGTAAGACTACATATGAACCTTTTCAGGCACAATGGTGTGCCTTCATATGTATGTGATTTTTCATGATAAAATAAATAATGCCATAATGGAATACCACGGACCTGTATGTGCTCTTGACGCGAGATCTCCCTGGTCTTGCTGGGATAAATGGCTCAAAGCATCTTCTTTTCTGCATATATTCTTGACTTCATATGAAATGTTTGCTTAGGGTTTCCTTCCTGGCTTGCTCTAGTGGGTTCATTTAGGCTGAAACGGGATTTTGTGTCTTCCTTTAGGGGATAAAGAAGTTCTTAGATGGAAATAATATTTCAATTAACTTGAAAATTGAACATTGAAACCCTAATTATGAATGTAAGTATTGCAATCATTTTTTGGAGGAATTACAAATATGGTATGAAAAGGTAATTGTAAAAGAAACACGCTGGAGGAAATAACACATCGTTTTTTTTTTAAGTATGGAGGACGCTGGAAAGTGGTAGCACAGCGTCTTAAGTATGATAGGGTTTGGGCCATCGTGAGTGAATTGTTACGCCTTCCAGCTTTTCAGCGTTGATGAGCTTGCAGTAGCCGCCTAGGATAATATCTGCTACCAGGTATGGTTCATCCTCTCGTTCGGTGGGCGAGTCAGGTGGAGTGGTCATTTTCACTGTCATGCTCCCCACCTTGAATGTAGTCATCTTCGTCACCAGATCTCCAATTCCAAATGGGTTTGGGCGTGCAGATACTTGGACCTTGGCCTTATCGTCTTTGATCGAGACAACCTCTAAGCTCTTGATAAAACGTTTGAAGGGGCCGGCCTCCCATTCACATCTCCTAGCCGGGGTTGGTTTGTTGGTTGGAACCAGTCCCCAGGACTTGTCAGAGTGAGGAGTGATTGGTTCAAAAAGGGTTGCGTGGTGAGACTTACTTGAGCTCGGAACCTCTTAATGTATGCTGATGGGCTCTCTCCAGGAAGTTGTGTCACGTTGGCAAGCTGCAGGTGCGGTAACAGACAGTCTTCAGATCCGGACGGCTTGTTGGAGATTCTTTCGGGTATCATAGCCAGTAGAGGACAAGCTCCCAGCATTTTCTTGTTGTCATGTATCCAAGGGCGTCCCAGGACCATGTCCTAATTGGGATGCTCTTTGACTATGTAGAATCTTGCTTGCGTCGAGGCATCACCCAATTTGACTTCAAGATCTATGTATCCATATGCATCTCCAAGTTCTCCCTCTGGATTCTTAATCACAATTGGGCTGCGAGTGGCTTCTTGCTTTGAAATCCTTGCTGCCTTCAAGGTCTTGACAGTGATGATGTTGAATTCGGAGACTGTATCAATCAATGTGCTATCGAACTCAACATCCTTCAAACGAGCGACGGTTAGGAGTCCCCAGTTTCCCTTGCTTGCATCTTCCAGTAAAGACTGAGGTTTCGAGACCGCTTCCCTTTCTAGATACAAACGCCTGCCTGAGACAACGCGGTTGAGGGCTGAAAATATGTCCTGACGCTGCGCCTTGGAGAAATATAAAATCTCGCACAAACGTTCCATCATAGATTGTACAGTCTTGCGAACAGAATCCCCGGAAATCATGCAGTTCCTGATAGGGGGAGGATCTCTATTAACACCTTCGTTTCCAAGCTGGAGTTCTCCTGCCTCTATCTTTTCTTTGAAGATTTGTTTCAGCCTGTTGCAGTCTTTGGTCGGATGATGTACAAACCTATGGTAGCGGCATTCCTTTGGGTCCGCCATGTCTTTCTCAGTTGGCGGGCGTCTGATAGGAGGCAGCTTGATAGAATCGTCTTGAATCCATGCCTCCAAGAGTTCCATTACCTCACTCATGAGGAATGGGAAGCCTGCATCTTCGGTGTCTTGTGCAGGAGTCTTGCTTGTTCCTTTTTGAGACGAGGTCGTGTGTGCCGGAGCCGCACGCTTGGGTTGTTGTTACGTTGCTGGAGCTTTCATTTTTCCTTATTCGCCTACCACACTCACAGAAGGACCAGTGTTGTATTGCTTGTTCATGAGACGCCTGTTTCCTCGACTCGAACGTGGATCTTCGTTTCGAACAACCCTGGTTCTCTCTAGCAATGCTGGGGAAGTTGTGGCTGAACGCTTGGCAGCTTCATGGAGTTTGAAGAACGTCTGAAAGCCCAGATTCTCCAGTAAAGCGCGGTATATGGGTATCATCCCGTTGATGCACAGTTCTACCAAATGACGTTCAGTGATGTTCGGATCATGAAAATCTAGTGCTTGAGTTCTGAACCTCTTGACGAAGTCATTCGGATGTTCGTTGTTCCGCTGAAAGACTCTCCCCAGATCTGAAAAGGTGATTTGCTCGGACACGAAGAAGTACTTTTTATAGAAAGCGCTGACCATCTCGTCCCAATTGGATATGCTGTTAGGCGCGATGTTGTTGTACCAGGTGTACGCCCTCCCCGTAAGTGATTTCGAGAATTCTTTCAGACGGAGAACACGATTGTATTCATGCTCTCCCAAAGATTCTAAGAATTGAGATATGTGTTCATGAGCGTTACCAGTACCATCGTAGAGGGAGAACTGAGGAGAGGTGTATCCTCTTGGAAGAGGAATTCGTTGCACATCTTGAGGGTACGGCGGCTGATGTTAGTGCGCATCCATCATGTTTCCTTTGCCTCGGTTTTGGAGAAGTCGTTCCAGGTCTTCACGCGTAATGAAGTTGGATGGCCGGTCCATCTCCCTTGGGCGTTCAGGAGCAACACGAGCTTCTTCATTCATGTGGGTCTGAGTGGAAATGCCTGCTCTGGATGTATTGAAGGCATCCCTTGCTGGCTCCAGGGATTGCCGTGAGTCTTGCGGCAATCGTTCAGTTAAGGTTTTAAGAAAAGTGAGTACCTCTTTCTGAGTTGCAGCCATATCCATTTGAGTCTTAGCAAGATCTTCCTGCCTCTCCATCAAGTCTGCGATGGTAATAGGAGATGGTCCTCCTCTTGCTCCTCCGGCTCCTCGTCCTGATGAAGGAGTGGAAGTTGTTGCTCTGGTGATCGCCGGAGGCGTTACACTTGAGGAGATGCCGGGATTCGGGACTGCTCCGGATCTGGTGATAGGAGGCGTTACGCTTATTGGAACCTCTCCTGCTCCGCTGGTGTTGGTGGTAGAAGAAACTACTCCACGAGATGTATTGACTACAGTAACTCCACTGACAGGTACATCAATATTGAGAGTGTTATTTGCACTAGCTCCGTCAGAATTGATTGCTGATCCTGGCCTAAGTTCTACCATCTTGAAATAGGTTGATGATTGAATTGAATCTAAGATCTACCCCTTCGAAATTGATGAGATGGAATCAGATTTTGAAGAAATTGACTTTACAACCGAGAGATTAACCTCCCACTGTGGTCGCCAATTGTTTATGGGTGAAAAGTATTTCTGCCGGTTTTGGTAATTTGGGGTATGTGAATGAGAAACGAATCTAAGCCCTAAAGAAATGCACTGCACGGGAGTGCTTGTGATTCGAGAAATCAATCTGTACAATTCTGGCTTATACCAAGATGGTCATTCCAGAATTTCTTCGGTCACAAAGTGAAGGAGATGGGGTTGATCTTAGGGAGGGAAGCGAAGAAGGTGTTGAGATTGTGAAGGTGTTGGATGTGTATGACTTGTATCAGAAAGCTGAACTGGCTTGCAGAATGTAAGCTATCAGTTCTGGTGTTTGGATACGATTGTATCAACACTTGGTTTCTGTCTTCTTGTCCTGGAAATAGGGAGGATAACCTATTTATACAAGTCATTGTGCCTTACCAACGTCTCTCGTGGGAAGTGGAGTGATGGAGTAGTGGAGTTGCGTGTGTTAGTGTCACACGATCAGTCTTGCCCACTTTTCCCATCATCACTAACCGTCCATGTCTTCCAAACACGTTCTTGTGATGGCGCGTTGTGCGCTGCACGCTGTAAACTGCCAGACCAATACCTCAATATGTATCCCCCAGTTTGTGACATGATTAATGTCTCGAGTTTGGGACCCACAGAAAGCAGCATGTGATGCTAGATTAAATAACTAAGTTATTTAGGAAATCGATATTTGTGAAATATCGTGTGCATTCTATGTATGTAATGCATCGAATATATTCAGCGTGTATGAAGCATCGCTGTTTTAAGGCTTAACGGAGTAAGTCGCGGAAAATAGCATCACGTCCAGCCATCTTCGAGTGATCGTTTGGAGGCTGTACAGGTAAGCCCTGACTTGGCCGGTCACTCTGTGTTGAAGAGTGGTGGACATTGATCGTGGTGATACCTCCCTGGTGCCTAACTCCTGTCTTAGGTTGTCCTTCCATGCTGGTGAAGTTGTACGGACGAGATGGCTTGCGACCCACATCTGTGACCGTCGGATTAGGGTTTAGGAGGTGCTCGAACACCAACCTTTAGCTTGGTCGAATCCAAGCATGGGACACGTTTTAGGTAGGGCCGATTGGGCATGCGTGTAGACGGCATGCTGGTGTAGGTGTCTGTACCTCACTTTCCCATGGAGATGCGATCTAATCCACTCAATTTGTCTGGCAAAGAGGAGTGGTCGAGATCGATTTGCTATTGAAAACGCGCGGCCATGCCTATTTTGAGCGCACAAATCGAGACGACCAACCATAGTTGGTCTTGACCGATTAGTCATGTATCACGCCGGCCCAACTTCAGGCAACCGTACATAGTTCTGTGGCTAGGTCAGGGGAGGATCGATTATGCTGGCGTGAAGGAGGCCCGCCGGCGTGCAGGACAGCGCTTCTCCAACCGGTCATGGGACGATCTACGCCGTTCAACCATGCTGGTGAAGTTGGACGACCGCGTTATTGGCAGTCTTGTGCGTACATGTTTTCCAAGCTGCTTCATACCAGACCAACCATCCTACTTTAGGCTGGTATTCAGTTGTAGTTTGGGAGGCGTGGTATGTATTCGACCGACCAGGGAATAAATTGGCCCGCTGGTGGTCATGAAGGTGGTAGCCTGCTCATGCTGAGGATCGTCCAGGATGGTTAAATCATACGGACAACTTGCATGGTCGTGATTGTTTCTGAGACTGATATGGTCAGTCCAGATTCAAATATGCTTAATCGGGCTAGTATAACACACCGAGAGTTGTAGCCTGTACAGATACGTCATGCATGCCTCATTAGTGACACTTGGAGATTCGTGTTACTCTGCTGAGAGTAACCCTCAGTCGTCATGCCGCACCAATAATGAGAGTTCAGTGGGAACAACACAGGAAATACAAGGCTGGTCATGATGCCATAAATTCATAGGGTACATGGGATTGTTTCTACATGCTCCATTCTAAGTAAATTAGCGAAGTGAAGAAGTATTCATCATTTTATTAGTGGCTTTATCCTTTGCAGGATATCAACGCATAATTTTGGCTTTTACAATTTTAACCTTAAATGAAAATCCACCATCAACAACAACATCTCGACTGATATCTCGGATTCTATACATAGTACCTTGATTATGTTTACAGGCTAAAGCATTAGCCTTTCGATTAATATTCCGAGCATACTCCCTATTACCGACTCCAAGTTTAATCAGCTTTCTTTGGTTACGTATAACAGTTCTTAGTAGTGCTGCCTGTCTATGATGAGTTTCAATAGTTTTGAGGAGGACTTGTCGTAAATTGATAATATCAATCTTAGCATCCAAACTATTTTGTACAAGAAGATGAGTCACATCTACCTTTTTATTTTATATATCTTCACAACCATATTTCTTGAAGGTATCATCAAGATGAACTATTTCCTTAGAAGTCATTCCACTCAAGGATTTCAGAAGTTTTGCTTGAGATCTGGTTTGAGAATACATCCTTCAGTATAAGTTCTCAGACACGTTGAGTACATATACTAGAAATACCTTTAACACATACCAAACTTAGATGTCAGCCTTAAATAAATAATTCAGACAAGATTTGAAAGGATTTTCACATCTTATGTGTTACTGATTCACAACTTTCTTCGAAAAGAAATTATCTTCTAGATTAGTATCAAGAGATACTTTTAGATAGGAAACTTATCCTGTTTTACACAAGTTATTTGCAAGATAACTTTTCTACACATGGAGACAGATTATGCATCTTCAGGTAGATTGTGTAAACTTTCTATGTTGAATAAGAGATTATTGACAGGATGGTGCTTCCTTACATCAGAAGATTGGGAACTGTAAGGATGCAACGTTCCAACACGATTAAGCGTTGGGGGTGAGGATCTCCTCACCAAATACCTTTTGAGGAAATTCTTCCTTATTTCTTTTAAACATTATCATGTTCCCTTGAATGGGTTTTAAATCCATCCTCTTCATTAGGAATATTGCGAGATGTTATATCCTTGATTACATCTTGTGCCCATGATGGTATATTCCTTGAACTTGAACCCGTGTGGTCTAGATCTGCCATCCGACAGAGTGCTGATGACTTTTTTTCAAGATATTATGTCTGTCCTCTTAATGTATCCATTCCTTGTTGGAAATGTTTTTCTAAACACTTGTCTAGTTATACCTTTCGACATATCTCTGTAAGAGGATCTTGAATAAGGATCTTATTTCTTATTTGTGAATGCTCCAGCGATTGAGTAAGAATTTCACACTTTGTAGTCTGTTGATGAACTTCGCCGCATAAATCCAATTTTTGTTCCACATAATCTACTAGATTATTTTGAAGACTGAGTGTTTCTCGCTTTCCTTCACAAATTCTTACATTCAACTGAACAATCAGTTCTAGGACATCATCTAGACTGTCAATGGTTTTTGCCTTTTCTGAAAAGTTTTCAACATGTTTGAAAAATCTTTCTAACACTTTACGAAATTCAAAACTTGGGCAGGCTAATGAATCTAATCTCTTTTCAGACGATTTTTCACTAGAGATTGGAGTCGGATCCAAAACATGTTTCTTGAGTTTCGGATTCAATCTTTTATGATTAGGAACCTGATTCGCAATCAAGTTATTAGTCATAGACTTTTTCTTTGATTTTCGAAAAGACTTACGAGACCAATTTCCATTGACCTTTTCTGAGATCTTATTCTCATTATCTTGACATACATTAACTGATTTCTTCATAAGTTTAGCTTTGATTTTCTTATTTTGACTCATATCTTATAGGTTGGATCGCACCAAACACAGATTGTTAGATCTTTTCGCGTTTGCCTGCTCGGATACCAATTGAAAAGACGAGTGTGCCCAAATATACCTCAATCTAAAACTTTTCCACCTATAAGTCCTTTCTCCGAAAGTGATTGTCTATGGATAGAGTCGAGACAATACAACTAATCGGTTCACACTTTGTGTGATCGTCTTTGGATACGATATCGAGACAATACGACAACAAGATAACTTGTGTGATTGACTATGGATAAAAGATCGAGACAATACAACAACGAAGTATATTTACTTGATAAAAGGTTCGGATTTAACCAAACACAATAGGATTGGTATCAAGTAAATAGGAATTAACGTTTGTGTATTTTACTTCTAATTATAATAAAACAATTATAATTACGGAAATAGAAAAGTAAAAGACACAGCAAGATTTTGTTAACGAGGAAACCGCAAATGCAGAAAACCCCCGGGACCTTGTCCAGAATTGAATACTCTCAGGATTAAGCCGCTATACAAAATCTAAACCAACTTCGTATAGTTGAGACCAAGCAACTAAACATATAGTTAAGCTAGTTCCGTCTGTATCCCTGCGCCTCCAACTTGCAATAAGTCACGCACTTGGAACAATTCATTTGGTTCGTATTCTAAACAGTAAAGGAACAACAAATCTGTTTGGTAACAACTATTTTCAATCAAGTGATATGAGTTTGACAAAAGGCTCTTCCGTTTATCCCAATAAACTCCTTGGTCAGGTCCTTAGATCTATCTAATAACAACTAGCAAAGTAATTGTCAAGATTTTGCAATCAATACTTTTAATCATAAAGAATTGTATTGATGCCGATCTACTCAACTAATTAATCTAACCTATCACAAATATAAATCGATTATAGTTGGATCCTTTTCCAGTCAAAACAAGTATTGTGTACACCAAAGATTATGAACCCAAATCAGAAATCTTCTTCGTCTTCAAATCTTCTTATATCTTCAATAAACACCTGCACGCAATCAACTTGAATCTCTTGTGATCAGCCACACATAGGACGGAGTCCGTTAACAATGGATTATCACAAGATGTCTTTAGATCTACAAACAGCCTAAAGATCCCCGTCGAAACTTCGATCTAGTTTGAGTGAATCTTATATCGAAAGAGAAGATTCTCAAGCATAAAAAAACTAAGTGCAATAAAATTTCAACAACCGTTAGTCAATCAAATCAACCGAAAACTCATAATAAACTGCAATTATTTTGTTTCCCACCAACGGTACTAATAGAGCTTCTCAATCCCAAAGAAGTCTTTAAACCGAGCGGCCGTAAGAGATTTCGCCTAATTAGGTTACTTTCCCCTCCGAATAGGCGGATCCACCAGTAACAACACAACTAGGTAGTTTTGCTGGCTCCGAGGATTAGTTTGCTTGAAATGCAAACTTCAATATTTATAGACCAAGGAAGTTTGGACACCAAATAATTTCCAAAACCGAAAATATTCTCAAGATATGCAATATATTTCCAAATTCGGTTTTCATAATTCCTGGAAATGCTCCGTCCAAATATTGACCGAAATCTCAGTAGAAAATCTCCAATTAGTAAATGCACATTACTAATTTTTATTTTCTAAAGATATGCATTTTAATTGCTGGAAATTAAAAGCATATAAAACTAAAAATCTTAATTAAAAGATTCTCAATTTATTTAGATCCGAGATTCTCCTTTAGCTATTAAGGAATATCTTTGAATAATAAAAGATAAACATTACTGCACATGTTCAAAGTATGTCGACATCTTTACTTGGTAAATCCTTTTTCATATTTACCATCTTGGAACCGATTTGCCGCACTTCCAAAACAAGTTAAGAATTGGTTCATCTGACTTCCAAGAACTATGTGATTGATTATCCTATCAAATCACCAAACATGGGTTTCACGGTTCTACCAAAACAAGTTTCGGTTCTACCTCCATATGGGTACTAGAATTAGTCACGCTAGTTACCAAAACTTGGTTGACTAGGTTCTAGGATCGGTTCCCACATATAGATAGTATTTAACTTGTATTTGGTGCACATGTTCATAGGATCGGTTCCCAATAACTAAAAATGTGTTGCACATGTTCATAGGATCGGTTCCCAATAACTAAAAACTTGTTGCACATCTTACAAGGATCGATTCACCTTTTGTGATCGGTTGCACCTCTTACTAGGATCGGTTCCCCAATGTCTAGAGTTGGTCATACCAATTACAACAAATCGATCATACCATCTCAGGTGATTACTTAAGATCGGTTTCACTAATAAAAGTCATACCAATACAAAAGTCAGGCCTTGTGAATAGTTTTACCAAGATACATAAACAAGTTATGAGCGGTTATACTAAACACACATATTGGTAATTCAAAAAGATTTTGCAATGAATAACAATACCAATAAGCCTAGCGATTTCCCTTTCGATTCATAAAACAAGTTTATGAATTTACTTCCTTTAAACGAATGTAAAACATTGTTTCCTAGGACGAAATCTTCACCCATACCCATACATAATCACAATAGCATTCATACGATTATGTCGATGTCTTATATACGAAGTTCAAAAGATAAGCGTTATATTTCGTATTGTATTCCTTAATATTATGTCTAACTAGAGTATAATCATTCACAGCTTCGCAGTTATGTTTTCAATATGCACGACTTGAAAGATACGCTAGGGAATGAAAAAGTTCAAGTCAAATATTACTAACCTCAAATGGAAGGATGATGTCATCGTTGTAGCTCCTTACTTCTTCACATTCTTCAAGTCTTCACGTAATACTTGTAATGTCTCATATCCTAATACTTTCAAGCTAACCTATACGAAGTTGACTCTATAAATAATCAAGCGACTCTTTAAATGAGTTTTGATTCACTAAAATACGACAACCAAACTTGACATACCGACGCTTGGTGGGTTCAACCGAGCTATGCTCTAACAATCTCCCCCTTTGTCAATTTTAGTGACAAAACTCTTACATCATATGGATAAGCAAATTACAAGAATTCATTACACATACGCTTGATTCCAAATTCAACAGCGCAATAATCTGTATAATTCAATCCGTAAATGACGTTGTTGACATTATAATAACAAACTTAATACTCCGCCTAAAGGTAAGATAGGTAGATTTTCAATCCGCACGTATTTGTTATTTCCATCATCATATGATATGTTACTCCCCCTTAGTTTATGATTTACTCTTTCGTTAGATATAATGTTTAAGCACCATTGTCCTTTCCTTAGTGATACCAAATCAATACAAATCAATATAAGTATCACTTGTTTACTCCATATATTCTCCCCCTTTTTGTCACAAAATGACAAAGGTACGAGCAAATAAAGGACAGACCGAAAGGATCTTACAAATCATACAAAGAGACCTGCAACTTATAAGAGTTAAGCACGAGGGTTCCACACACCATTTTTAAAACCAATATCAAAACTGAAACTACAAAGTTATTTTGTTTTGGTATGTTACCAAGGAAACAATTGCCCGAAGCAATTTTCCCTAATAGTTTAGCAAACCAAAAATCGACTAAGCACCTTAGTTACTTTGCTAAACCGATTGCACGAATACAATCGCTTGTTCGATAAGACCAAAATAAAGATCAGAATTAACTCTATTTTTCTCATCAGGTTCTAATTATCCATATAATTTAGACCTTTCACTTTTAAACAAGACAAGTACTAGGTTAGTTAACTAGCATTTCTTGTTAAGGCATTCGATTAGACTTGAATAAACAAAACCTCCACTTTGATAAGTCTAACTTTGATAAGAATTAACTTAGTTTCTCTTATTCAGAATCGAATTTGACTAAACAATTCATCCCGAAAACCTTTTCTTTTGTTAAGCCATAAACAATTCATACAAACCAAATAAATCAACTTGCATAATTATTTACCTCAACCGGAAGCAATTGAAACAACATAGACATTAAAGCACCGCAATTGCACCGAATTTTGTAAGCCTAAACAATTGATACCAAACAATAAAGCAAGATACCAATAGTTTTTCTTAACCGGAAACAATTGAATCACACACACATCCATACACAAATAATGGAATAAAACATCAATTGTACCGAAATTTTGTAAAGCAAAAGCAATAAATATATGCAATATAATTCAGGCTTTTCTTAAACAGGAAAACGATTACTAACAAAGTCGTTACCTCAAATTTCGCATCCTCTTCACCCCTTAAGATATATCATTAAGCGTCAGTTCAAGATAGAACTCTCCCCCGTTGTGTTGCCATCCTCTCACAAAACAAAAGAACAACAACAAAGAGCAACCTTTACCATAGAAAGGTTGAAAACCGGTTTTAACTATTGCAATGCAAAAGTTGAAACCCCGAAACACATATGCTTTTATGCTAAACCAAAAACAATTCAACATATTGTGACTTTTTCACATATTGTTTCAATCAGAACCCCTCATGATTCTTTGATAAAGCCTACCAACATGGGCTAGAACTTAATCCTGCTAAATCAAAAAGTCACCCAAACCATAAGGGTTCACACAATATGAGATCGAATATTAAGGTCAAGAAAACCAAATCAAACATCCCATAAACATACATAGCAATAAGATAAAGCATTCAAGCACCGGCTATGTAATCAAAAACTATCACAAGAAAAATTATAAACTAATAATTTTATTCATAAATAATAGTCTTATTCATAATAGACCTTATTGAAATAACCAAAAACTAATGTCTATTTTCTCTGACAGATCTTTAAACATATTATTAAAGATCATCTTCAATTTCCTCGAATTTTCAGGATCTTCATCAACAACATCTCGACTGATATCTCGGATTCTGCACACAGTACCTTGATTATGTTCACAGGCTAAAGAATTAGCCTTTCGATTAATATTCCGAGCATACTCCCTATTACCGACTCCAAGTTTAATCAGCTTTCTTTGGTTATGGATAATAGTTCTTAATAGTGTTGCCTGTCTATGATGAGTTTCAATAGTTTTGAGGAGGACTTGTCGTAGATTGATAATATCAATCTTAGTATCCAAACTGTTTTGGACAAGAAGATGAGTCACATCTACCTTTTTATTTTCTATAATCATCACAACCAGATTTCTTGAAGGTATCATCAAGATGAAATGTTTCCTTAGAAGTCATTCCACTCAAGGATTTCAGAAGTTTTGCTTGAGATATGGTTTGAGAATACATCCTTCAGTATAAGTTCTCATACACGTTGAGTACATATACTAGAAATACCGTTAACACATACCAAACATAGATGTCAGCCTTAAATAAATAATTCAGACAAGATTTGAAAAGATTTCGCATCTTATGTGTTACTGATTCACAACTTTCTTCGAAAAGAAATTATCTTCTAGATTAGTATCAAGAGATACTTTTGGATAGGAAACTTATCCCGTTTTACACAAGTTGTTTGCAAGACAACTTTTCTACACATGGAGACATATTATGCATCTTCAGGTAGATTGTGTAAACTTTCTATGTTGAATAAGAGATTATTGACAGGATACAGATTGCCCAGATATGTGTGCTTCCTTACATCAGAAGATTGGGCACTGTAAGGATGCAACATTCCAACGTGATTAAGCATTGGGGTGAGGATCTTCCTCACCAAATACCTTTTGAGGAAATTCTTCCTTCTTTCTTTTGGGAACATTATCATGTTCCCTAGAATGGGTTTTAAATCCATCCTCTTCATTAGGAATATTGCGAGATGTTATATCCTTGATTACATCTTGTGCCCATGATGGTATATTCCTTGAACTATAACCCGTGTGGTCTAGATCTGCCATCCGACAGAGTGTTGATGACTTTTATTCAAGATATTCTATATGTCCTCTTAAGGTATCCATTCCTTGTTGGAAATGTTTTCTAAAAACTTGTCTATATATACCTTTCGACATGTCTCTGTAAGAATATCTTCAATAAGGATCTTATTCCTTATTTGTGAATGCTCCAGCGATTGAGTAAGAATTTCACACTCTGTAGTCTGTTGATGAACTTCGTCGCATAGATCCAATTTTTGTTCCACATTATCTACCAGATTATTTTGAAGACTGAGTGTTTCTCGCTTTACTTCACAAATTCTTACATTCAACTGAACAATCATTTCTAGGACATCATCTAGACTTTCAATGGTTTTTCCCTTTACTAAAAAGTATTCAACATGTTTGAAAAATCTTTCTAAAAACACTTTACGAAATTCAAAACTTGGGCAGGCTAGTGAATCTAATCTCTTTTCAGACGGTTTTTCAATGGAGATTGGAGTCGGATCCAAAACATGTTTCTTGAGTTTCATATTCAATCTTTTCAGATTAGGAACCAGATTCACAATCAAGTTATTAGTCATACTTTTTTTTTATTTTCGAAAAGACTTACGAGACCAATTTCCATTTACCTTTTCTGAGATCTTATTCTCATTATCTTGACATACGTTAACTGAGTTCTTTATAAGTTTAGCTTTGCTTTTCTTATTTTGACTCATATCTTATAGGTTGGATCGCACCAAACACAGATTGTTAGATCTTTTCGTGTTTGGCTGCTCGGATACCAATTGAAAAGACGAGGGTACCAAAATATACCTCAATCTAAAACTTTTTCACTTGTAAGTCCTTTCTCCGAAAGTGATTGTCTATGGACAAAGTCGAGACAATACAACTAATCGGTTCACACTTCGTGTGATCGTCTATGGATACGAGATCGATACAATACGACAACAAGATAACTTGTGTGATTGACTATGGATACAAGATCGAGACAATACAACAACGGAGTATGTTTGCTTGATAAAATATTCGGACTTAACCAAGCACAATAGGATTGCTATCAAGTAAATAAGAATTAACGTTTGTGTATTTTACTTCTTGAAAAAGTAGGGGTCTAACAACACCACCCAATATCTCGCTTAGAAATCTGTATGGCAAACTCCAATATACTTTTTATGAGAATCAACTAGACAGTTAGACTCAATCAATAAAAAGATATATCAAAAAGTTTATATCTCAATCTCTGGATTTGATCTTTACTCAAGCAAATGGAAATCTGCGAGTCTTTATCAAAGAGAGATAACTTAGACGGTACCAAAGACCAATGTCCAAGGATCAATCAATATCAATCAACAACCAAAGGTTGGATTTGCAATTGATGATCTTAAACACACAACCTGTATTATTTCAATTATATAAAGAATATAATGAGGAAAAGTGTGAGTGGGGAAAAACGATTTGTTGGTTTTTACGGAATTGAAGAGTCGACCGTGTGGAGACTCCTTGAACCGAACGAAATATTGAACCTCACACAGATGCACTGCAAGAAGGGAGTGCTTTAAGTTCGAGAGATCAATCTGTAAGACCCCGGCCTAAACCAAGAACAATGGACGTTCCAGAGTAAATTCGGTCACAAGAGAGGATGGGTTGATCTGTAGGAGAGAAGCTGAGAAATACGTGAGATCAATGGTGATATGAGATTGTAGGTGTGTTGTGAATTCAGCGTGAAAATGCTCTGAATGATTGAATTTTTCTTAATTGTGAGTAATTTCTGTGAGTTCGTATAGACGAAAGATTGTCTGTATGAACTTTGATGAGAAATTGCTCGTCTTGGCGAATGTTGTTCGAGTGTTCGAAAACTTCTGTCTTTTCAATCAGGATTCAGAGACATTTTATAATACCGGAGTTGAAAACACCATGATCACATGAAGTGTGACAGTTGCTGGAATCAGAGAGTGGGGAAGTGGGAAATCATGTTAAACCAATTACTCATCGTGCGGAGGACTTGGTTAACTTTCCACCCACTACTTTGCTGACTCTTACAACTGATTGCACGACTTGCTCACATTCTCATATTGGGTGAACACACGTGCCATAGACCACCAGACCAAAACCCTAGTTAATATCCCCCATGTGACACGATTGAAATCTCGTGGAGTCAGTTGCTGACTTTGTGGGACGATGAGTCCATGTATTGCTGAGTTGAACATGATTAGCAAATGTTCCGAAACTCATGAATTAAATGTATGTCTGCTGAGACGAGGTATCATTATAACCTAAGACGAGCAAAATTGTGTTGCTAAATTGTTGAATATTGATAGTTGAACCAATATTCTTTGGTTTGAGAAAATATTGCCGGTTCGAGCGAATATTGCTAGTTTGAACAAATATTGTTCTTTTGATGAATTGTTGGTAGCTGGACCAAATAAAATACTAATTTAAGTTACTGACTGCTAAGTCGAGCAAAATAAATACGAATGTTAATCATGGAATCAACATAAAATTATCAGAGTGTTCGAATCTGCTCAGAATCACGTTTCTGTAGAGTTCTGGATTCAAACCCCTAATTTTACCGAGATGATGATTTACTGCAAATCACATAGGACCGGCTACATGGGATGACGGGTTCACTATATAACGCCCAAATGCTCGAATGAGCAAAAATACCAAAGTCTCTTGAGGACCAGTTGGTGAAAGAATGATTAAATGTTGATTTAATCATTTACTGAAATAATGCTCGTGTGAGCGACAAATCATAAAACCTGATGTATAAAATATGAGGGACCGACCAAGAGGTCTTGAGACCGGCTCTTGGTGGTCGTGGGACCAGTAGATGGTCGTTTGAGTGAACTTCCAATTGTTTGGAAAGAGTTCGAACCTAATATGAGCAACTGAGAAAATTAGGTTAAAATCATTAAAACATGCGGGACCAGCTGTTTGCAAGCCTCAAGGTCACCCTTGGTCGGTCAAGGGGATGTGCTCGTGTCACCATGATGTCTGTGCTTCAGGACTGAGAATTTTGATATTTTCTGGTGCACGTTTCAGCAACATTTGGAGAAAATATGAAAAATCCATGGTTTTGCTGAAATTGGGAAAAATACATGAGATGATGAAAATAATAAATAAACAAGGAATCACAAGGTATGGGACCGGCCACGGCTAGGGCATGGCCGGCCGGCTGACACGCGGTCCCACATGTTTTTCCCAGTTTTATGTGATTTTATGTACTTTTCCCTGATTTAAGGAAAATTCCATGAAACTGGAGAGTTTGGCGAAATTAGGGAACTTCCATGAGATGAGAGACAAATTAAAATATAAAATAGGGAATGGGAGTGTGGGACCGGCAATGGCCGTGGCATGGCCGGCCGGCGAATGGGCGCAGGTCCCAAGGCACTCTTCCCAATTTTATGTAATTTTGATAATTTTAGATAATTTTCATAAAATCAAAGGGATTTGTTGAAAACCAAGATATTTTGTTGAAATCAGGGAGTTTACATGAAATCAGGAAACAAAACACCAAATAATAATAAAATAATGGGCGTGTGGGACCAGCTAGGGCATAGCCGGCCAGCTAGAGCCCGATCCACAAGTTTTCCTATTTTTTAATATTTTCCATGATTTTAGAGAAAATACATGAAATTAGGTAATTGTAGGGAAAATTCATAAAATCAAGGAATTTTCATAATTTGAGAAGGAATAATAAAATAATGGGACGTGAGGTGTGTGATCGGCCACGGACAAGGCATGACCGGCCGGCCGGCGGTCCCGCGACACCTTTCCCTAATTTTATTATTTTTGATAAAATCATGTGATTTAGATAAAAATATATGAAATTAGGTAATTTTCATGATTTTAGGGAAAATTCATAAAATCAAGGAATTTTCATAATTTGAGAAGGAATAATAAGACGTGAGGTGTGAGACCGTCCACGGCCAAGACATGGCCGGCTGGTGCTCGGTTCCGCGACACCTTTCCCTAATTTTATTATTTTTGATAAAATCATGTGATTTAGATAATTTCTTTGAAATAAAGGAAATTTGCTCGAACAAGAGGATTTTCATGAGATCGTGAAGATAGTAAAAATATGATAAAATATAAAATTGGGCGCGGGACTAGTCACGGCATGACTGACCGGCTGGTGAGCCTAGTCCCCTGACGCTTTTGCTTAATATTTTATCATTATTATTTTCCCTTCCTATTTTGCATAGGTTCCTCGTTCGTTCGTATTTTTGAAATGCTCGTTCGTGCATTCAAAATGCTGGTCTGTGCATTATCTGCTAATTACACTTGCACCATTTTTGTCAGGGCTTATTCGATGCTCAGATGCCTGTTCCGTTGAATATTTATTACTAACCTGTGGAATTCTGCTGGGAAGAACCACATATTGAAGTAACGAAATATAACGAGGAATCGTAGAATATTGCTGAATATTCAGGCGATTAATTGACGACTCGTAGAATATTGTTGGATATTCAGACGATGGCTCGTAGAATATTGCTGGATATTCTAACGATTTAATATAATTAATTGCTGGCTCTATACTAGAAGGTCTTCCTGTCTAGGAGCATTAATTATCTGAGGGTTGAGCAATATGAACTTTTTGGAGTGTCATATTCCTCTTGCATAGTCGGGGAAAACTTGGTTACATCCCGAAGACGTTGTCGCTCTATACTAGCAGACATGCTGTCTAGGAGCCGCCCAATCTTTCGATTCTATACAGTATGAGATGTGTCGTGGCCTCAGCTGAGAGACTACACATCTATATCTTCTTTGAGATACTTTCTCCATCAGAGATGGTATGAGTTTTCATGTATAGAGACATGAGTCTCGATACTCATCCGATTGCCGGATCAGGAGTAATTACTGAAATTGCTCAGTATTCATGAGATGTGCCGTGGCCTCAGCTGAGAGACTACACATCTACATGTACTCTGAGAGACATCCTTCTCAGTCAGAGATTTTATGGCATGAGCTTTCATGCTTTGATGAGAGACACGAGCCTCAATACTCATCCGGTTGCCCAATCTGGAGTATAATTTTACACTTCTACCCTTTGTCGAAAATCCACCATCTATATTAAGTCCCCTGCTTACTGAGGAACAGTCATGTTCCTCAGTCAGCATTGAATGGTGATTTTCCAGGTACAGACAACAATAAGTAATTGAACTTAGTCATAAGATGAGATATTACCGGATTTCGACTGAATGAGCAAACCATGGTTTGAGCGGAAACCTCTGTGGCATAATAGAACATCATCCAGTGAACATAAATTAATGTAGAAATGCTGATTCCACGGTGGAACCTTGGTTGGTTTAGGATTCACGGGCCGGGCCCAAAAGGAAATCCTTATGGAATTAGGTTTTGGAAATAAAATTAGGTATAAAAGGGAATTAATCCTTCTTCTTTTTTTTATCTCTCCCACACGTCCACCACGTTCTTCATCTCCTTCACGTCCGAGCTCAGCAGGAGTGAAAAAAAATCCGCCGGAAATCGCCGGGAATCGACGCCGTCCGATCATCGCCGGTCAATTTTCGGCCGGCACCGTCAGGTGCGTTAATTTTTTTTTTCAAAGTTTGCTGATTTCATGAGGTGTTCATGCATCCATCATGTTAAAATTCCATACATGTGTATATGTTGATGTGAGTTTTGTAGAAAAACCCTTGTTTTATCAAACGTATGTTCGTTCGATCGTTAGTTTTGAAAACTAATAAAAATCCCTGATTTATGAGAGATTTCTTTATATATGTGGACTTAGGTCCAGTGATAAAACTTAGTGTATGATCTTTCATGTGAACCAAGATTTTACCTTAATAGATGTGAGCTTTCACAAAACCGAAATAAACTCCGTTTTAAAGGATAATGCTCATTCGAGGAAAATAGACATGTATTTTTATGTATGTAAATTTATGTCCAGAGATAAAACTTTATTTATGAGCTTTCATGAGAATTAGTATTTTATTACAATAGGTGTGAGCTTTCACAAAACTAGCATAAACCTTCGTTTTTTAATAAAACGCTAATACGAAGGAAAATAGATTTTTTTTTAATATATATGTAGCCGTGACATATTTTATGTGAAACATGATGATATATTTTAATCACATGGATTTGTTCTTATTAGATAAATTCTGAAAATTTATATGAACAAATTGCATTAATTATTGATTTGTAAAATCAAGACATGGGTTTTGAGTAACCTTCAAACTAGACAACTTATTTATGATGAAGTCATGTCTTATTGTAAACTTCATAGTTCAGTTGTGTGAATGTTCACGTTATGAAAATTATGTATATGATTTTATGAGAAAATCAATTTTGAAGATTAATAAAGTTTTGTTCGTTACTGCAGGTTTCAAGGAACGAACTAATTTCGTGTGTTAACTCTTGTATTGCAATCACTATTGTTAGTGAAATTGAAAGTGATAAGAGTTCAAGATTGACCATTTGTAGACACCGGCATTTTAATTTACATGATTCCATCATCTTATTGAATTCGCGGATGACTGAAACATTGTGTGTATTTCACAGCAGCTTTGCGAGGATGTCTGATTCTCCAGCCAATGATGCTTCCAAAGATGAAAGGTGTGCATATGATGATATCTCCATAGAGGAAACATGCACGGGTGAGACTTCCGTTGGTGAGGAAGACGAAACACCTGGAGTCAAGAATGTCCCAAACATAGATGACACATTCTTTGAAGTTCTGGAGCCCGAAAATCGTATCAAGTCCCCGGTATATCGCCTTCTGATCAATCCCAGGACGGTCACTCAAAAGAAATTGGTGACTCCTCGTGCTGCTATTCGGTTCTGTCTTGAACGAGGACTATTCCAAGCTTCAATGATTGAATTCAAGCTTTCTCGACGCCCCTTAGAGAAGTTCTCGGGATGGTCTAGACACATGCTAGGATTTCCTCGTGTTAGAGCTATGCTGGATAGAGCACAAATTACCAGGGTCGTTCAAACATCTGGAGATTTGTATATCTTTCATGATGCACGAGGTATTGTAGCTCTTCTTGCTCGTTGGTGCATCCCAACTCACACGTTTATATGCAGCTGGGGAGAGTTCACTATTACCTTGGAAGATGTAGTTGCTTTATTGCATCTTCCAATTACAGGTAACTTTTCTGAAGAACTTTGGACAGCGGAATAGAAAGCAGTTTCCAAAACTTTAATAGCTGAGATGGAGAGAATCAACAAGGTTTTTGGTAAAGGTTGTTACACTCATTGGTTGACACATTGGTGGCCACGAGACGTCCCTCTTGATGAACCCGACGGTATGTTGTCTATTGCTGCTTTCTTGTGCTTATGGCTGTCTAGGGATGTGTTTGAAGATGCTGGTACCTTGTTGAAGCCGTTTGTAATTCCTTTCGCTATTAAGCTGGCTCAAGGTGAACAACTTCCGCTAGGTAGCTTATTCTTGGGCTCTTTATATTCTAACTTGGTCTCTTTAGTCGTAGACTCCAGTGTTTCGAACGGCTTCATGAAGATTGAATACTACGCCAATACGATGTTTCTCCAAGCTCTGATGTGGGAGCATTTCGGAAACTATGCACCCACTCCCCGTAGTGTCTTACAAAGTCTGAACTCTGCTGATGCTCGACGTATCTTCCATGAGAAAGACAACGCTAGGATTATGCGCTGGTCTACGAAGAAAATTCAGTCCAAGACACGCTTCATTGACGTATTAGATGACGAGTCTGAGTTCAACTTCCGTCCTTGGGTGGTGGTTCCTCCTCACGTTTCTCAATTGACGACTTTCAATGCTGGATAAAGTAAGTATTTGAAATCTGGTGCTGATTTGAGCGATGGCGAAAGATCTTTCATCCTGAGTTGCACTCCCGGTCATCTAATATCAGCAACGTATGGAGATTTTTCGGTGGAGGAGTATAACATTGACAGAGCCGCCCGTAAGATGGGTATGGACCAATGTGTTCCAACCTTCAGAAGGAGAATACCATCAGTGGAACAACTTAAGACTTGCTTAGATCACACACATGATGAAGGGAGCTCTTATTGGTTTCCTTGTGCTGATCGAACTACGTATGTGACTCCAGGCTATATGGAATTCTGGGATCAGCAGCTTGAGCGTCTTAATGATTATGTGACGTCCATCCAACCTTTAGTGAAAGATCCTCCTTCTTCTGAGATGAGTGCCTCTCTTCCCAGACTAAGGAATATTTCTGGTGGTGACAAGCGAAAGACATCTCCAGGAGGTTCACCAGTATGTATTCTTTTGCACATTCCTCATACAACTCGTATAATCGTCTTTAATTATCACATCAACTTCTTTTGCAGGAGGGTCGTGCTGTGAGACCTCGAATTGAAGTGAATTTCTCAGAGGCGGAGGCAATTGCCCACGGTGGAGAAGGCAGGAGCAAGAATTGCAAGTTGTTGTCCAACACCATAAAGTCCCCAATCGCCTTTTTGGTGAGTTGTTGATATTTTCCGCTGTGACTTCTTCCATCCGCATTATCAGGATATCAAAACCAATATTTGTTATTTGGTCACCGGACTTTGCTCCGTATAGTATTGACGGTCTTCGATTCTCTGCTGCTGGGCAGACGACTTCTGATTTGAACGTTGAAGAAGAAGTCGTTGTGAGTAATTTCCTTTACCATAAGACATAAATGTTTCATGTGAAAATGCTAACTACTTGATAATATGTCCAGGAGGATGTCGTCATGGAGGTGGAAAGTGCTGATATTCGATATTCCTCTGAGAATATAGACGAAGGCACTTCCAAAGATTCGGAGCCAAATAGAAGTAATGAGCCCCTTGTCGTTAATATGAACAATCATAATTCCTTGAGTACTTCGGAGACCCCCAAAGTTAGTATATACCCTGCATCCTCTTCATAGAAGTATGAAATTGCTGATTTGTGAATGAATGAATGAGAATCCATGTGTATGTACGAAAAACTTGGTCGAACTTCGTCGTCAGAAAATTCAGAACCCAGTTTTTTACCAAAAACGCTGTAAAATCTTCATCTGGAGTCGGATTTTCATGATCTGCATATGCATATTCAAGCTCGGAAAATTTCCAAGCTTTTTCAAAGAAGCTTTTTAAGTTTTGAGCACGTTTAGGGCCTGAAAAAGACGAAATAGTAAACTTTCAGGAGACTTTCAGAACTTTTTCAGATTGTATGTTGCCCGATGTTTTGATCACACCTCCTAGCTCGTTCGCCCAATTTCCATGAAATTTTGACATGTTGTAGAGGACTTCCATACTAAGATAATGGTATATAAACCAACTCTAGACTTCGCACCAATTGCTCCCAGTTCGTCATTGAATATAGGGAAATGTAAAATTTCTTCAGCTGGGTTTCTTTGAAAACGTGTTTCATGACTTTGATGCTACTTGTACACATCTTAGATGTATGATAAGGAACTTAGATGATGTTAGTTCACTTACTCTCTTAATTTTATGATTGTATTGGATTTATCCCCTTGAATCATTCTAATCCCATGTAATCTTCGCATTAGGTGCCTAACAACGAAGTTGGGAATCATGAATCCAGTAATGATGGTTTGGGCGATCTAGGAGTTGTTGATGACAATAATTCCATATATGTGCCTCAATATGATGAAGTGCTGGTCGTTGATGCCGTGGAGGTAGAATAAACTCCAATTGTGCCTCAGACGGTGGAACCCGAACCCGAAATAGCAGAAGCTACTTCCTCTGAAATCGTCTCTATGATTATTGATTTTAGATTTTTCGTGTGGTTATAGTAATGAGGTTCAAACTCTCGGACTTGTGAAGGATAATTTTTTTAGAAAATAAAAATATATACAAAATTTTTGTCACAGGATCAAGAGACACTAGGACTCAGGATTCCACCATTAATCATTCACACAATTCATATATTTATTCGAAACAATTATAACTCAAATCATAAGGACTCTCATTCTTGCCAAGGTAGATTTTTAGAATATTTATTGTATATCACTAGCATGACGCATCAAAAGCACTACGACCAAGCATACATCATCATACGATATCACAATCAATTAAGAAAAATCATAAATCGATCAATAAAAAGTGCAAGTAGTCAAAAAAGAATTAATATAATTATCATATGCGTAAAGAACGGCTTCCTCCATCATCCCAATGTTGGGGTTTAGCTACTCATATTAATCATGTTCTCAAAATACATTTTTATAGCTCAAAAAGTTGATTAAAAGATAAAGAAGAACTAAAACAGTGAATCTGCGACCCACAGAAGGCGTCCAGAAAACAACAATACTTTACCACTGATGTAACAGAAACAACGATACTTAGCTTCCACTGTCGCTTTCGCTGCTGTTTTAAGACTGCTGGAAAACGACGGTTCTGGTAAGTGTGTTCTTCGTGTTCTTCAGGCGTGTTAATGGCAGCAGCAGCAGCAGGTAACTTCTCTGCAACTCCTCCTGCGCCTCTCTGCTCGCCTCCAAACCTCCCCAAACTCTCGACAACCTCTCTAGTACTCCAAGGTAACATATTTATACACCTACAACTCGTTGAATCTCCCTCAATTACTCCATATAATCTTCATTACTCGGTGTTTAAAGAAAATATCTTCCGAATATTTTCTTGAGCAAAAGTTTCCTGAATTAGATTCTTCACGCGTTAGATATCCCCCAGAACGTTCCAAATCATCTAGTCATCACCCAAGATGTTGCTCGAACCCTCACACATCATCAGAACACACATTGATCCTCCCAGAACTCACGATTATCCCTTTCCTGCACGTGCAACTTTGTTTTCTGCCCGTGACTTCCCTAGATAATCCTAGCCAAATTCGATCGACCATAGCGCAACCAATAGATTTATACATGTCCCAGGAACAATCCCACCAAGTTTCAGCCATTGAATCTCTTTGTAGATCGTTCAAAAATCGAAACAAAAATCTGCCAGAACCTGTTCTTGGTTTCCCGCCATTTCTTAAAATTTGAATTTTTGAGAACAAAATGTCCTCCCCCTAATCCTGTACGGGTGTCCCTTTAGCAATTTGGGCTGAAATAGTAATTCTTGGGTGGAAATAGTAATTTTTATGGGTTCCTCCGGGACGTTTCCGGTGCATTTCTGGGGTGCCTTTAGTACTTTCTCCGGGGTGTAAATCATCACTTTTTGAGCAACTCTTTCCACAGAAGGGTATTTTCTCCAAAAACATCTAAACAAACATAAAAACACCGTAATAAGAACAAATGGGTACTAACAAAATACACAAAAGAGATGAAAATAGACACATAAATGTGTCTATCAATTATCGATGCTGCTCCAGTAGCTTAGAACCAGATGATAGTGCACGAGTATCCTACTGCAGGGATTTCCTTTGATCCTCAATTTGGTGAGTTACTCCCATATCACCAGCTTGTTGGAGGATTTAGCGTTCCCATCGGATATGCTGCTATGTACAAGGAACTGTGGGAAATGTATGGACACATTGTTGTTACTCAGGATCCGGGATGCAGTTATTTCTTGACGAGACAAGTAGAAGTCATCTTGCGTGTTATAAATGATATCCGGATTACAGCCAGAAATGTTGTTACCCAAGACGTACTCTTTGATTGGGAGTACAACTTGAAGAATGCTGAAGATATTGGCTTCAATTTGAAGTGGCTCCGTCAAAGACTTGAAGTTATCAGGAAAGCAGTAAAGGGTGATGTTCCCTTCCCTACCAGTGATGCCGTGTTAAAGAAGATGAATGAAGTTGCCGAACTAACCAGGAAGCTGGAGGCGGAAAAGGCAGCCTTAAAAGTCTTGGAGGAGGCAGAAGAGCAGAAATCTTTCTTTGATGGCTTTCTTTAATTTCCTTTCCATAATATCAAGAACATTGAACTCTGTGAGAGATGTGAGATTTTATTTGGGTTTTGATTCTTTGATATGTGTCGAGTCTGTGACTGAGAATTTTCTTTGATTTTGGATTTGATGGAGATTTTCTTTAAGTAAAGTGAATTGAATTTCTGATAAATTGCTGAATTCAAATATTGATTGCAAGTATTGCAAACGTTTTGGAGGGATTGAAATACAATGAAACAAAATCCTAAATTCCAAATCCAGATGTCATGAGTGCTCAAATTCCCAGTACCTCAAATGCCTAATAATTTCAGATAAACGCCTTAAGCCAATTCTCGTGACTTACTGGCAGGGTTCTACCATCTGTGTTGGTCAATTTGTAATATCCTCCAGTTATGGACTTAGCAACCATAAATGGTCCTTCCCAATTGGAGCTCCTTGCAGAGTGGAGATCTCGTTTAGCCGCCTTGAAAACCAAATCCCCTTCCTTGAATTTGTTTGGTTTAGTAGTTCGCGCCTTGAATATCTTTTGTTGATTCCATGGTTGTGGCACGTATGGAAATTTCATGTAGAGGAAAGTACCCAGCATACTGTCTGTCGTGCTTAGCCAGGTCCTCAGCAATAAACCTCTTGATAGAATGACCGACTTGGAGAAGATATGAACCCAACCATTGGGTATAATATTGGCGAGGTGAAGTTATCCATTCATAACTTTTGGTAATTGCTAAATCGTTTGTAGAGAGAAGTCCTTGAATCAAAGTATCATATTTGAACATTGGTAATATTGGAGCATGAAGAGGAATAAGACTTTCCTGAGCTCGAAACCTCTTGACAAAGGTATGTGGATTTTCCCCAGGTTCTTGCGTAAGTCCCATCAAGGTTTTTACTTCCTCCAGATGCTCAAACGGTGGGGCATCCTCTACTTCTTCTTCTGACTTGGAGTCTTTGTCGGCGACAAAGTGTGTTGAAAGCTTTGAAGTTACCCTTCCAGCATGAATCAAAATTCTTCCAAGGATCATGGAATATCCAGGATCTTCTAGAATTATGTAAAACTTGG
Organism: Papaver somniferum; assembly: GCF_003573695.1. Lineage (NCBI taxonomy): Eukaryota > Viridiplantae > Streptophyta > Magnoliopsida > Ranunculales > Papaveraceae > Papaver > Papaver somniferum. The sequence continues at coordinate 89,269,836 of NC_039358.1, forward strand.
TCTCAGTGCAGACCAAATTCTCCGTGACTTTGAGAATGATGAAGTCGTATGCATCTCTGGAGATTCCTTCATGGTCTCTGATTGCTATGGGAGCATGAGTAGCCTCTTGTCGAGTAATGCCAGCAACTATGAGAGTTTTCAAATGGATGATGTTGACGGCGGTGCCGACATCAACAAATGCTCTTTTGAATTCATTTCCTTTAATATGCACGGTGGTGATCAATCCCCAGTCATACATTTCTTTGTCGGTGGCTGATGGTTCAGGAGGTACTTCTGGAATCAGTAGGCGTTTCCCAGACACTATGTGGTTCAAAGTTGTGAACATGTCTCCTCTTTGTGCTTTTGATAGATAGAGCAATTCGCAAACATGCTCTATCAATGACTGAACTGCTTCCTTGACTGGTGCTTCAGAAATAGAGAAAGTCCTGACAGGAAGAGGATCTATGTGTACTCCTTCGGCTCCTAGGTTAAGTTCTCCTGACTCAACCTTTTCTATGAATATGCGTTTCAAAACTTTGCAGCTACTTGTGGGGTGATTGACGAACCTGTGGAATCGGCAGTAACGAGGATTTTCCATGACTTCCTCAGTTGGGTCTCTCCTAACGTATGGCAATTTGATTGTACCATCTTGGATCCAGGCGTATAATAGTTGGAGCACTTCTCCAATGGGGAGAGGAAAATCAGGTGCATCATCAGGAGCATCTGTGTATTGGCCAGGAACCTGTGTCTCTGGTTTGTCCTTCTTTTGCGTCTTTGGAGGAGCTGCAACATGCTTTTCGGGGATTCAGCCTTGTGCTTGCTCCCTTCTGCAACATCGTTTGTAGAGGACTGCAGGTTGTACTGCTTGTTGATTAGGCGTCTGCTTCCTCGAGTGTAATGTGATTCCTCAGTCTTTGTGGACTTTGCTCTTTCTAACAGAGCAGGTGCAGTGGTTGCTGATCTCTTTGCGGCTTCGTGAAGTTCTGAGAAAGTCTGGAATCGAATATTCTCCAGTAGAGCTCTGTAGACCGGGAGCATGCCGTTGATACACAAATCTACCAGCTGCTGCTCTGTGACATTTGGGTCATGAAAGTCCAAGGCCTGGACTATGAATCTTTTCGCGTAATCATTGGGATTCTCACTGACCATCTGGAACATTCTTCCAAGATCAGAGAGAGTGACTTTCTCTGACACGAAAAAAGTACTTCCTGTAGAAGGTGTTGATCATTTCTCCCCAATTGTTGATAGTCCCCGGTGCGATGTTGTTGTACCAGGTGTATGCTCTGCCTTTCAAGGATTTTGAAAACTCTTTGAGACGAACAACATGGTTATGATCATGCTCTCCCAAGGCTTCGTGAAAACGAGAGACATGTTCTCGAGCATTGCCAGTTCCGTCATACAGAGTGAAATTTGGAGAAATGTAACCTTTTGGAAGGGGAATCTTCTGCGTAGAGGCAGGATAAGGAGGTTGGTGACGATGGACATGTGATGTCTTGTCTTTTCCACGGTTCTCCAGAAGGCGCTCCACGTCTTCCTGAGTAATGAAATTTGATGGTTCATTTGCTGATGAATCTGCAGCTTTGCCAGTTTCATCACCATACACTGTATGGATTGGGATTACTTCAGGATCAGCAACATCTGAGGATTTCTCCTTCTCTTTTCCCTTTTCTTGAGTCTTCTCTGTCATCTTATTAGTAAGAGTTTTGAGATAATTACGCAGCTCCTTTTGTGTAGCATTCATGTCCGTCTGATTCTTTGCGGGAGTCTCCTGCACTTTGATAAGATCAGCAATGGTAGGTGGTGGATTTCCTCTGACTTCTTCAGGGTGTCGACCGAACAGGGGATGACCTTCAGCGTGAGGAGGAGTAATGTCACCACCGTCAGTGTTGGAGGCCGGAATTGTTTCCGGGATATTCAGATTGTCATTGTTGTTGTTGCTAGTACTAGCGTCGTTTGTGTTGGAACCTGTAACTAACCCAGACCTAAGACCATCCATCTTGTGAAATCGTGAGATTGCAACCGAGAGATTAATCTCCCACTGTGATCGCCAATCTGTGAGTGGGGAAAAACGATTTGTTGGTTTTTACGGAATTGAAGAGTCGACCGTGTGAAGACTCCATGAACCGAACGAAATGTTGAACCTCACACAGATGCACTGCAAGAAGGGAGTGCTTTAAGTTCGAGAGATCAATCTGTAAGACTGATAGACACATTTTTGTGTCTAAATTGTCCTCAATTTTTGTTTTGTTGGAACTCGATTTTTGTACTAATATTGTGTTTTTATGTATTTTTATGAAATAAATATTGTTGGAAAATTCGGCTCGAAAAGTTGCTCGGAGCACCCCCGGAGGACATTTGTTATACGGACCTCACTTTGGATAAGGGGTAACCTAATTACTAAGGGGCACCCCATTTCTAGGCAGCTGCTAACCGCACCCCAGAACCGGATAGGGGGACACCATCTTCAACATTTCAAAAATTCGTTTTGGCGGGAAAATTTTATTCTCAACTGTGTAACTTTCGATCGATTCTTGAAGGAGTTCTCGGTAGACTAAAGGGCTGAAACTTAATGGGTAGACGTGATATGTCATAACAAAGATGGTATGAGTGTTTGTTTCGATCAAATTTGGCTAAAAATCCGTGACAAGGAATCAGGGCAGCCCGTGCATGAGAAGAATATTTCACGGGTTTTGGACGATTTATGCGTGTTTTGCTCGTGTATGATGAGTCTAGCAACACTCTGGACCGTGAAGATGATAAATGAGGAGATTTTGCAGCTGTAGAAACACGTGAGAAGCTAAAACAGGGAAGAAAATATTCCCAGAATATTTTTCTTCACTGCCGAGTTTAATGAAAATTTGTGAGAGTTATGGCGTGATATTTTGCTGCTGTTGAGTATATATAGGGCGAGGGGATCATAGAGAAGGGATACGGAGAGATTGGGAGAGAAAAAAAGCACCACAGAGCGAAAAATCAAATTTGCAGAGCTGCCATTTATGCTGCTGCAAAACTGAAGAACACGAAGAACGGATCTGCACCAGCAGTCGTTTTTGAACAGTGACAGCAACTCATTCTGTGGGTCGCAGTTTACAGGAAGACTTAAAAACGCAACAACAACAGTAGCGGCTCTTTGTAACGGTTTTTGCAACAGTTATAAGCGTCGCAAACCCGATTTTTATTATAATTCTCCCTTATTCATCATTTGTAACCCTTTGAGCATAAATGAAATCAACTTTTTGAGCGTGTTTCCAACATGATGAGCGGATAATTCTCTCGTAACCAAGGCAATGAATGAATCTATTCACACATGAATAATGGGTAAATATTTCATTTTCTCTAATATTTAATTATAATTCACTCAATCACTGCTTTTGCAGAGTTCTTAAAAGTTTACATAATTTTCTTCATTAATTGTGATTCAATTAGATAGGTTATGCTTTGGCTAGATAATCTATGCTTAGGGGATACAATTAATTTTTGAGAATGTGTTTGATTATTTGTGGATTAAGAAATAAAGGATTAAAAGGATAATTAGAGTTATGAAATATTTGACATCATTCATGTGTAATAGTGGATTCTAGTGTCTTGGTTATTTTCCAATCACTTGAAATCAATTTTGAGTTAAGTTTTCTATATTTTTAGGTTCTATTAAGTCTAGAATTCATTGCCTTCACAAGCCTCAACGAACTCTTTACTACAACATCATTGAAAATACCATCAATTTTTGGCGCCGCCGACGCGTGCTTGTCTTTAGGATAGAGTTTTTAGATTTTTTTTGTTCTTCTTTACGTTTTTGGGTTTTTGTCTTTTCCTTTCAAATTTTGGGAATTTGGAGCGAAAGAAATTTTTTCCAAAGCTTTTGGCGAATATTTAAATACTTGAAGTAAAAGGAAAAGCGAAAGGAGCTAAAGAAGAAGAATTTTTTTTTATTTTATAGAAAAAGAGAGAAAAAAAAGAGAGTGTTATTTTATTAGATTGTATTAGGAATTCTTTTTATTTTGTATTTTTTTTTTCTTTTTGCACTTTATTTTTTGGACCTTTCTTTTGGACTTTGGACATTTGGACATTAATTTTTTTCCCTACGGAAGGGTAGATTAAATATTAAACTGTTTGCAGAGAAGGACGGTGATTACGATATCACCTCGGCCCCTCGGGTTCGTACACAACATAGGAGTTGTGGCCCGAGTCGACGACAACGGTTCATCCCCCGTCTGGAACGGGAGGTAAGTTTGTCGAAACACTCGCGAATCCCCTGTCAGCGAGTTACTGTATTCCTTCGTTTGCATATATGCTGAGGAACTGAAAACGGCTGTTTTAAATTCCTAGTAAAGGGCAAGGACTGGCCATACAAGATAAGGGTTCGGATTTCATCACCGTTCTCTTCTTGCCCCCTTAGGAAAACGAAACCAAACGCGAACCTAAGCTTTAAAATTTGGAATAGAACGAGACCTATAGGGTAACGAGCTTAGTAGGAAAGTCGTTCGAAAAAATTGGTTACTCTTTTAGCATACTTCGAAGTTCATGATGGTTTCTGTGAGTTGAATGCGTGACTGCGCCGCCTTGTGATAGCGGTGAGGCCTTGGGTATCAAAGCTCCACTGAGCTTCCCTCGCCTCAATTCAACTTACTTTGACTCGGATTGATTCCAGAGGGGTTTGCTTAAATTGTAACGAATTCCCTTTCGAAGGATTAGAAGCTGGTCTAGAAACAATCTAAGTGGAGCCATCATGCTTTTTGTTTGCTAGAATTCAGTAGGTTTGCTGTGGTGGAGTCAGCCTTGTTTGTTTTGCATAGAACTTCCCTTCCCTTTTAGGGCTTTTCGTTTTAGTTTTGTTTTTCTAGTGTATGCCCGAGGTCATTAGAGAACGGGCTTGGAAAAGAAACACTCTAGGTCGTCTGATTAGTGATAAACCTAGTAGTTCTTCTTGTGAAGGCGGGGAGCTCGAAGACTCTTCTTTAGAGAGCCCCGTTTTTGGAAACTTCAGTTTTGAGAATCTGCTTCTTTGTGAAGAAAGTACTCCTAGTCCTTTGGTAGTGCCAGAAATGGCAACTTTAAAAGCTTTATTGAACCCAACTAGGACCTCTCGTCCGTCTTGTATCAAGTTAGCTGAAACCGAGGCAAATTATGAACTCAAACCTGGGACTTTACAGATGCTCCCAACCTTTTTAGGAAAAGAGAATGAGAACCCCTATTTTCATGTTAGGGAATTTGAGGAAGTATGTAGTACTCTGAAAATTAAAAACCTTAGTGATGATGCACTGAAACTTAGGTTATTCCCCTTTTCCTTAAAAGATAAAGCCAAATCTTGGCTGTATAGTTTGGATTCTGAGTCAATTGAAACCTATGAACAACTTACATCTGCCTTTATACATAAGTTTTTCCCAAGGCACAAAACATCGTCTATTAGGACACAAATTTGTACTTTTGCTCAACAAGAGGGAGAATCTTTATATAGGTATTTAGAAAGGTTCAATGACTTAATATCTCAATGTCCTCATCATGGTTTAGAGAAGGTTAGGTTAGTTCAGATCCTCTACGAGGGTTTAGATTATTCAACAACAACCATGGTTGAGTCCTTATGCACAGGTGGGTTTGAGAATAAAACTGTTGATGAGGCGATGACATTTTTGAATGAAATCGCCAATAAGACCCAACAATGGGAAAATAATAGGGAACCCCAGAAAACAATTCTTCTAAGTAGAGGAAATGTCAATAGGGTAGAAGGATCCTATGAGTCAGATGCTAAATAGCAGCCATAGCCAAAAGGTTAGAAGCGTGGAATTAGGTCATTCTATTGGTACTAGTGGTGAATAGAGCCTTTTTGGGAAACCATACTGTTGAAGAGAAGCCAATGCTCTTTATAACAACACTAGATTCGATAACCGTCAGAAGTTTGACCCTTATTCAGAACCTATAACCCTGGATGGAGAAACCATCCAACCTTTCTTGGTCTAAGGAAATCAAGGTCAGTCTAGTAACGCTCAGGTTCCCCCAGGTTTTGGCTACACTAAGAATCCTTCAGCTCCGGCACAGTTTCAGAACCCTTCAGATAAAAGATTATGAGTTTAGAAGAGTCTCTTGCTTTGTTAACTCGTAACACTGTGCAGTTTCAGCAATTGTTGCTCAAGGTTTAGAAGAAAATAAGAGAATATCAGGCTAACTCTCAGGCTATTTCCGAGTTGAAAACCCAGGTTAGTCAGATAAATGAGTCTTTAAGAGAAAGAGGTAAGTTTCCTAGTCAACTCAACCCAACCCTAGAGGAATTAATGAAATAGGTGAAAGACCATCCGATCATGTGAATGCTATTAAAACCCTTAGGAGTGGTAGAGATAGACAACAAGGTTGCCATGCCTGATAGTGAACATACTGCAGTTCACCCTTCTGACCAGAAATGAGGAGACTGATAGAGTCTCTAAAGAGACCAATGAGGGTCATATTGAGCCCGACTTTGTTCCCAGAGCCCCTTCCCCACTACTAGTTCCAACAAGAGGGAGTCCACCTTTAATGATATATTGGAGGTTTTTAAGCAGGTAACTATCAACCTACCATTGTTGGATGCGATTAAGCAGATTCCCGCTTATGCTAAGTTCTTAAGGACTTGTGTACACGAAAGCGTAAGCTTAGTGTCCAAAAGAAAGCCTTCCTAGCTAGTCACGTGAGTTCCATTATTCAGAATACTCCTCCCTACCTAAGTATAAAGACCCAGGGTCCCCTACCATTTCTTGCACAATAGGTAAATACCGTGTTGAGAAAGCTTTGCTTGACTTAGGAGCCAGTGTGAATTTACTTCCATACCATGTGTACCTCAAGCTAGGACTTGGTGATATGAAACCTACCCAGATGACACTTCAGTTAGCTGATAGGTCCGTTAAAATTCCTCGTGGTGTGATCGAGGATGTTCTTATTGAGGTCGACAAGTTTATTTATCCAGTGGATTTTGTTATCCTAGATACCCAACCTGTCCCTGACCCAGAGAACCAGATACCAGTGATTTTAGGTCGCCCATTTTTAGCAACATCCAATGCGATCATTAATTGTCGAACTGGTATTATGAATTTGTCTTTTGGTAATATGACTATTGAGCTGAACGTCTTTCATATTAGTAAGCTACCCTCTGAACTAGATGACTCGAGCATAGAAGAGGTAAACATGATAGGAACATTAGTCGAGGAGTCATTACCAAACACTTTGTTAGAAGATCCGTTAAGAAATGCCTAGCTCACTTTGGGATTGATTTCGATGATGATAATGTGATTAATGAGGTGAATGCTTTGTTAGATTCAACCCCTTTGTTAGACACTAGTAACGGATGGAAACCTAAGTTCGAACCACTACCAGTTTCTAAGTCTACCCTAGTTCCTTCGTTAGAAGAGCCTCCTAAGTTGGACCTAAAACCATTGCCAGATACCCTGAAGTATGTGTTTTTAGGCCCGTCTGAGACTTTACCTGTGATTGTTGCTTCCGACTTGGATAGTGATCAGGAAAGTAGGCTAGTGACCGTCCTTCAAAACAACAAGGAAGCTTTAGGGTGGACCATAGCAGACATTAAGGGTATAAGTCCTACTGTTTGTATGCATCAGATCTATTTAGAGGAAGATACCAAACCTTCTAGGGAGATGCAACGAAGACTAAACCCTAATATGAAAGAAGTAGTTCGAACCGAGGTTCTTAAGCTGTTAGATGCAGGCATTATCTACCCCATTTCAGACAGTAAGTGGGTCAGCCCCGTTCAGGTTGTTCCCAAGAAATCCGGTATTACTGTAGTCCAGAATGATAACAATGAGTTAATCCCGACCCGAGTGACCACGGGTTGGCGTGTTTGTATTGACTATAGGAAATTGAACAAGGTCACTAGGAAGGACCACTTTCCCCTTCCCTTTATCGACCAAATGCTAGAGAGATTAGCTGGACATAGTCATTACTGTTTTCTAGATGGCTACTCAGGCTACAATCAGATCGTTATTCCCAGAAGACCAAGAAAAAACTACTTTTACCTGTCCCTTTGGTACCTTTGCGTATAGACGCATGCCTTTCGGGCTATGTAACGCCCCTGCGACTTTTCAGCGTTGCATGATGAGCATATTTTCCGATATGGTAGAAAAGTTTTTAGAGGTCTTTATGGATGATTTTTCAGTGTTTGGTTCGTCTTTCGATGAGTGCTTGCATCATTTGTCATTAGTGTTGACTAGGTGTAAGGAAAAGAATCTAGTGCTTAATTGGGAGAAATGTCATTTCATGGTTCGATCAGGAATTGTTTTAGGGCATATCGTATCTTCTAAGGGTATAGAGGTAGATAAAGCCAAAGTTGACCTTATCAAGACTTTACAGGTCCCAAAAACCGTAAGAGATATTAGGTCATTCTTAGGGCATGCAGGTTTTTATCGTCGATTCATTAAGGATTTTAGCTTGATTTCTAGACCTCTTTGCAATTTGCTTGCAAAAGATGTTAAGTTTGTCTTTGATGATGCTTGTTTAGAGGCTTTTGAGAAGCTTAAGACTTTACTCACTACCGCCCCCATAGTCCAGGCACCCAACTGGAACTTACCCTTTGAGATCATGTGTGATGCTTCAGATTATGCTATTGGTGTTGTGCTAGGTCAGCGAGAAAACAATTACTTCATGTGATTTACTATGCTAGCAAAACTCTGAATGACCCAGTTGAACTATACCACTACCGAGAAGGAACTGTTAGCCATTGTGTTTGCCTTAGACAAGTTTAGACCCTATCTCTTAGGTTCTAAGATCGTCATATATACTGATCATGCTGCTTTGAAATATCTTTTGTCTAAGAAGGATACGAAACCTAGATTGATTAGGTGGATCCTTTTGTTGCAAGATTTTCTCCAGACATTAGAGACAAAAAGGGTGCCGAAAATGTAGTAGCAGACCACTTGTCTAGGCTAGTTGTTGATTCCCTGATGATTCCCTTCCTATAAGGGATAGTTTTCCTGATGAACAACTTTTCTTTGTTACCCAAGCACCTTGGTATGCGAATATAGTGAATTATCTTGTTACTGGTCGAATGCCCCAACATTGGGGTAAACAAGATCGTTCTAGGTTTTTAGCCGAGGTTAAGCACTTCTTTTGGGATGATCCTTATTTGTTTAAGTATTGTCCAGACCAGATTATTAGGAGATGTATACCTGAGAGTGACCAGTCCAGTATTATTTCCTTTTGTCATGATCATGCTTGTGGGGTCACTTTAGTGCTAAGAAGACTGCTGCTAAGATATTGCAGTGTGGATTCTATTGGCCTTCGTTGTTTAAAGACTCCCATAGTTACTGTGTTACTTGTGAACGTTGCCAGAAATTAGGAACCATTTCCCGTAGGAACATGATGCCCTTGAACCCTATTTTAGTTGTTGAGGTCTTTGATGTGTGGGGTATTGACTTTATGGGTCCGTTTCCTAATTCTTTTGGTAACCTATACATCCTTGTCGCTGTAGACTATGTCTCTAAGTGGATTGAGGCGGTTGCGTGTAAAACCAATGACCATAGGGTTGTGATTGAGTTCTTGAAAAATAATATACTTACACGTTTTGGTACACCGCGAGCTATAATTAGTGATGGAGGGTCGCACTTTTGTAATGGACCTTTTAGGCTTTGATGAAGAAATATGGTATTACACATAAGGTAGCTACCCCGTATCATCCGCAGACTAGTGGTCAGGTGAGGTTTCCAATAGGGAGATAAAACGTATATTAGAGAAAACAGTTAATCCTAATCGGAAAGACTGGTCGTCTAGGCTTACTGATGCCTTATGGGCTTACCGTACTGCGTTTAAGACCCCCATTGGAATGTCGCCTTATCGGCTTGTGTATGGCAAGGCATGTCATTTACCTGTTGAGTTAGAACATAGAGCTTATTGGGCTGTTAAGCAGCTAAATTTTTCACTTGACAAGGCAGGAGCCCATAGGAAACTCCAGCTCAATGAGTTGGACGAGATTCGTATAGATGCTTACGATAGTGCGAAGGAGTATAAGAACAAAATGAAACTTGTGCATGATAGAAATTTTTACGGAAGTCATTTTCTCCAGGTCAAAAAGTTCTTCTGTATGATACCCGCTTGCATTTTTCCCTGGGAAGTTACGTTCTCGGTGGACGGGTCCTTTTATTGTTCGCACTGTCTTTCCTCATGGAGCTGTTGAAATTGAGACACCGGATGGTAGTAGTTCTTCGAAGGTTAACGGTCAGAGATTGAAACCCTTTTTAGAGCCCTTTCCTACAGGTGATGTTGAGGAGGTCCCTCTGGAGGACCCTGTTTACCCTTGATTGACCATCGAGGCGATTGTATGTTGTATATTATTTCTTCTTTTCTCCAGGATTGTTATCTTTCCGTACTATCTTTCCGACTTCACTCTTTACTTTTGGTATTGCTCTTTCATTAGAAACATTGAGGACAATGTTAGATTAAGTTTGGGGGTGGGGAAGAAACTTTTTAGTTTTTAGTTGCAATAAATAAACTCCAGAGCCTAGAAATTTTGCTTTAGGATAACACTAACCAATCTAAGTGGATGGAACATCTTGGTTGTAGGAGTTGAGGAACCAATCTGAAGATGGAAATCTAAAGAGTCTATTCATAAAAGCACAGAGCTCAGGTGTTAGAATAACATGGTAGTTTCACCATATCTCGTTGAATCACCTTTGTTCTTTTATTATTTTATTATGTTTCTCTAAGTGATTTGGTGGGGCACACATTCAAGTTGTTACCACTGCTAGGGTGAAATAGGATTGAGTTACCAAAAAAAAAGAGAGATAAAAAAAAAAAAAAAAAAAAAAGAGACCAGACCATAAGACCAACCGAATAAATCAATAAAATCGACCACTGGTTCCCTTGTATATGCCAGTTGAGTTGATTTAGAGTTAGGATTATCGACCACTGGTTCCCTTGTATATGCCAGTTGTGTTGATATTAATAATACCGATATCTTAGTCCATTAGGATAGGTTCGTCTTGGCAGTGTCCTTTAGACAGATATGGAAAACACCGTTCACCTTAGTCAATATCTAAAACCATCTACATTTTTCTATATATCCATCTTCTTGTTGTATTCATCTGATTGGTTTGACCCCGGATATTGATGTCCATAGTGCGACTATATGAATAGAGCTCTGTCACTTATATATGTCGTATATTAGTTTTTGATTTTCTTCACCCAGGTACTATCTTTCCAACTTCTCCTCGTGTTATTTTACTTTTGGTATTGCTCTTTCATTAGAAACACTGAGGACAATGTTAGATTTAAGTTTGGGGGTGGGGAAGAACTTTTTAGTTGCACTTTTGAAACTTCTAGCGTCACATGGTATCCGGTTAGATAAGTTTACATATTGTTTCTCACCGAAAAGATAGAAATTGGAATGCTAGGGATAACAACCTTTTGAGACATTAGAGAAAAAGACATTGAGATCCTTGAAATTCAGGAGAGAACTTGTTCCTTTTAGAGGGTAACCGTGATGGACCTAACCATACATGATGGAAAGGCAAGTAGGTCAGGAAATGCCAGAAAGACAAAGCAACCTCACAATGTAGTCTTAGTTACTGGATTGCGACTCTCTCTCAGTAGAAACTTATCATCATCAACAAGCAGAGCGACATCAAAATCTATAAAGAAAGTTGAAGACTTTTTAGGTTTAGAAGCAACAACAGAAAAGAATAATTCAAAAATCAAAGTTGAAGTTATAAGAGCAAATGATATAAGTTGTTAGAATCCATGACATCACAAGTTGCGAAGATCCAAGTTTTGAAAGTCCTTCTCTCATGGCCATGTAAATTGTTGTCTTGTAATTTTTGTTTCAAAAAAAAAAAAAAATCATCGTTACGTTTTGTTCAATAAGGCCAAAGGGAAGTAGAAATTTATATGTCAAGCAAGAAATCGAAGAGAAGAGTTATTTGTCAAGGTTCTATGAGGTTCGATAGTTTATCATCAACAGTTGAAAACCGAAGAAGACGTTGTTTCTACTGAGCACTATGAGAGAGTCGAAAAAAAGATACATTTGGTTGCTTTGTTAGTCCGCTTTCAATCTGGCACAAGATCTTTCTAGCACTGGTTTAACTCATCACACGTAATTAGTCCAGCTGTGTAGCAGATGTCCCTCTCATCTTTATCTCTCTCCTAATCTTATCCAGCTGTAAAGCAGCGGACGCATCTTACAATGTTTATCTAGTTGTGTAGCGGATATCTCTTTATCTAGCAGTGTTGCGGATGTATCTCCCCTTTTCTTCAGTCAACTTTAGAGCTGACACCTTTAGTTTCTCTGGCATTCTAGTTACTTGGAGATAGGTTGAGAATTTGTATGTCCTCATAGCTCTTTGGATACTTGTGACCAATTATAAGTCATTGTTTTGTGGGTACACCTCTGGTAAACCCTCCCGAGATTAACTCGGTTTTGTTTTTTTATTAGTTTTGCTCGAGGACTAGCAAATAATAAGTTTGGGGGTATTTGATAGACACATTTTTGTGTCTAAAATGTCCTCAATGTATGTTTTGTTGGAACTCGATTTTTGTACTAATATTGTGTTTTTCTGTATTTTTAGGAAATAAATATTGTTGGAAAATTCGGCTCGAAAAGTTGCTCGGAGCACCCCCGGAGGACATTTGCTATACGGACCCTCACTTTGGATAAGGGGTAACCTAATTACTAAGGGGCACCCCATTTCTAGGCAGCTGCTAACCGCACCCCAGAACCGGATAGGGGGACACCATCTTCAACATTTCAAAAATTCGTTTTGGCGGGAAAATTTTATTCTCAACTGTGTAACTTTCGATCGATTCTTGAAGGAGTTCTCGGTAGACTAAAGGGCTGAAACTTAATGGGTAGACGTGATATGTCATAACAAAGCTGGTATGAGTGTTTGTTTCGATCAAATTTGGCTGAAAAATCCGTGACAAGGAATCAGGGCAGCCCGTGCATGAGAAGAATAGTTCACGGGTTTTGGAAGATTTATGCGTGTTCTGCTCGTGTATGATGACTCTAGCAACACTTTGGACCGTGAAGAAGATAAATGAGGAGATTTTGCAGCTGTAGAAACACGTGAGAAGCTAAAACAGGGAAGAAAATATTCCCAGAATATTTTTCTTCACTGCTGAGTTTAATGAAAATTTGTGGGAGTTATGGCGTGATATTTTGCTACTGTTGAGTATATATAGGGCGAGGGGATCATAGAGAAGGGAGACAGAGAGATTGGGAGAGAAAAAAAGCACCACCGAGCGAAAAATCAAATTTGCAGAGCTGCCATTTCTGCTGCTGCAAAACTGAAGAACACGAAGAACGGACCTGCACCAGCAGTCGTTTTTGGACAGTGACAGCAACTCATCCTGTGGGTCGCAGTTTACAGGCAGACTTAAAAACGCAACAACAACAGTAACGGATCTTTGTAACGGTTTTTGAAATAGTTATAAGCGTTGCAAACCCGATTTTTATTATAATTCTCCCTTATTCATCATTTGTAACCCTTTGAGCATAAATGAAATCAACTTTTTGAGCGTGTTTCCAACATGATGAGCGGCTAACTCTGTCGTAACCAAGGCAATGGATGAAGCTATTCACACATGAACAATGGGTAACTATTTCATTTTTTCTAATATTTAATTATAATTCACTCAATCATTGCTTTTTCAGAGTTCTTAAAAGTTTACATAATTTTCTTCATTAGTTGTGATTCAATTAGATAGGTTATGCTTTAGTTAGATAATCTATGCTTAGGGGATACAATTAATTTTTGAGAATATGTTTGATTATTTGTGGATAAGAAATAAAGGATTAAAAGGATACTTAGAGTTATGAAATATTTGACATCATTCATGTGTAATAGTGGATTCTAGTGTCTTGGTTATTTTCCAATCACTTGAAATCAATTTTGAGTTAAGTTTTCTATATTTTTAAGTTCTATTAAGTCTAGAATTCATTGCCTTCACAAGCCTCAACGAACTCTTTACTACAACATCATTGAAAATACCATCAAAGACCCCGGCCTAAACCAAGAACAATGGTCGTTCCAGAGTCAATTCGGTCACAAGAGAGGATGGGTTGATCTGTAGGAGGGAAGCTGAGAAATACGTGAGATCAATGGTGATCTGAGATTGTAGGTGTGTTGAGAATTCAGCGTGAAAATGCTATGAATGATTGAATTTTTCTCAATTGAGAGTAATTTCTGTGAGTTCGTGTATACGAAAGATTGTCTGTATGAACTTTGATGAGAAATTGCTTGTCTTGGCGAATGTTGTTCGAGTGTTCGAAAACTTCTGTCTTTTCAATCAGGATTCAGAGACATTTTATAATGCTGGAGTTGAAAACACCATGATCCCATGAAGTGTGACAGTTGCTAAAATCAGAGAGTGGGGAAGTGGGAAATCATGTTAAACCAATTACTCATCGTGCGGAGGACTTGGTTAACTTTCCACCCACTACTTTGCTGACTCTTCCAACTGATTGCACGACTTGCTCACATTCTCATCGTGGGTGAACACACGTGTCGTAGACCGCCAGACCAAAATACTAGTTAATATCCCCCCATGTGACACGATTGAAATCTCGTGGAGTCAGTTGCTGACTTTGTGGGAAGATGAGTCCATGTATTGCTGAGTTGAACATGATTAGCAAATGTTCTGAAACTCATGAATTAAATGTATATCTGCTGAGACGAGGTATCATTATAACCTAAGACGGGCAAAACTGTGTTGCTAAATTGTTGAATATTGATAGTTGAACCAATATTCTTTGGTTTGAGCAAATATTGCCGGTTCAAACGAATATTGCTAATTGAGCAAATATTGCTAGTTTGAACAAATATTGTTCTTTTGATGAATTGTTGGTAGCTGGACCAAATAAAATATTAATTTAAGTTACTGACTGCTGAGTCGAGCAAAATAAATACGAATGTTAATCATGGAATCAACATAAAATTATCAGAGTGTTCGAATCTGCTCAGAATCACGTTTCTGCAGAGTTCTGGATTCAAAACCCTAATTTTACCGAGATGATGATTTACTGCAAATCGCATAGGACCGTGTACATGGGATGACGGGTTCACCATATAACGCCCAAATGCTTGAATGAGAAAAAATACCAAAGTCTCTTGAGGACCAGTTGGTGAAAGAATGATTAAATGTTGATTTAATCATTTACTGAAATAATGCTCGTGTGAGCGACAAATCATAAAAACTGATGTAGAAAATATGAGGGACCGACCAAGAGGTCATGAGACCGGCTCTTGGTGCTCGTGGGACCAGTAGATGGTCGTTTGAGTGAACTTCCAATTGTTTGGAAAGAGTTCGAACCTAATATGATCAACTGAGCAAATTAGGTTAAAATCATTAAAAAATGCGGGACCAGCTGTTTGCAAGCCTCAAGGTCTCCCTTGGTCGGTCAAGGGGATGTGCCCGTGTCACCATGATGTTTGTGCTTCAGTCCTGAGAATTTTGATATTTTCTGGTGCACGTTTCAGCAACATTTGGAGAAAATATGAAAAATCCATGGTTTTGCTGAAACTGGGAAAATACATGAGATGATGAAAATAATAAATAAACAAGGAATCACAAGGTGTAGGACCGGCCACGTCTAGGGCATGGCCGGCCGGCTAACAGGCGGTCCCACATGCTTTTCCCAGTTTTATGTGATTTTATGTATTTTTCCCTGATTTAAGGGAAATTCCATGAAACTGGAGAGTTTGGTGAAATTAGGGAACTTCCATGAGATGAGAGACATAAATTAAAATATAAAATAGAGAATGAGAGTGTGGGACTTGCAATGGCCGTGGCATGGCCGGCCGGCCAATGGGCGCGGGTCCCAAGGCACTCTTCCCAATTTTATGTAATTTTGATGATTTTAGATAATTTTCATAAAACCAAAGGGATTTGTTGAAAACCAAGATATTTTGTTGAAATCAGGGAGTTTACATGAAATCAGGAAACAAAACACCAAATAATAATAAAATAATGGGTGTGTGGGACCAGCTAGGGCATGGCCGGCCGGCTAGAGCCCGGTCCCACAAGTTTTCATTATTTTAGTATTTTCCATGATTTTAGAGAAAATACATGAAATTAGGTAATTGTAGGGAAAATTCATAAAATCAAGGAATTTTCATAATTTGAGAAGGAATAATAAAATAATGGGACGTGAGGTGTGGGACCGGCCACGGCCAAGGCATGACCGTCCGGCCGACGGTCCTGCGACACCTTTCCCTAATTTTATTATTTTTGATAAATTCATGTGATTCAGATAAAAATACATTAAATTAGGTAATTTTCATGATTTTAGGGAAAATTCATAAAATCAAGGAATTTTCATAATTTGAGAAGGAATAATAAAATAATGGGACGTGAGGTGTGGGACCGGCCACAGCCAAGACATGGAGGGCTGGTGCTCAATCCCGCGACACCTTTCCCTAATTTTATTATTTTTGATAAAATCATGTGATTTAGATAATTTCTTTGAAATAAAAGAAATTTGCTCGAACAAGAGGATTTTCATGAGATCGTGAAGATAGTAAAAATATGATAAAATATAAAATTGGGTGAGGGACTAGTCACGGCATGACTAGCCGACTGGTGAGCCTAGTCCCCTGGCGCTTTTGCTTAATATTTTATTATTATTATTTTCCCTTCCTATTTTGCATAGGTTCCTCGTTCGTTCGTATTTTTGAAATGCTCGTTCGTGCATTCAAAAAGTTGTTCTGTGCATTATCTGCTAATTACACTTGCACCATTTTTGTCAGGGCTTATTCGATGCTCAGATGCCTGTTTCTTTGAATATTTATTACTAACATGAGGAATTCTGCTGGGAAGAACCACAGATTGAAGTAACGAAATATAACGAGGAATCGTAGAATATTGTCGGATATTCAGGCGATTAATTGACGACTCGTAGAATATTGCTGGATATTCAGGCGATGGCTCGTAGAATGTTGTTGGATATTCATACGATTTAAGATAATTAATTGTTGGCTCTATACTAGAAGGGCTTTCTGTCTAAGAGCATTAATTATCCGAGGGTTGGGCAATATGAACTTGTTGGAGTGTCATATTCCTCTTGCATAGTCGGGGAAAAATTGGTTACATCCCGAAGACCTTGTCGCTCTATACTAGCAGACATGCTGTTTAGGAGCCGCCCAATCTTTCGATTCTATACAGTATGAGATGTGTTGTGGCCTCAGCTGAGAGACTACACATCTACATCTTCTCTGAGAGACTTTCTCCATCATAGGTGGTATGAGCTTTCATGTATAGAGACATGAATCTCGATACTCATTCGATTGACGGATCCTGAGTAATTACTGAAATTGCTCAGTATTCATGAGATGTGTCGTGGCCTCAGCTGAGAGACTACACATCTACATGTACTCTGAGAGACATCCTTCTCAGTCAGAGATATTATGGCATGAGCTTTCATGCTTTGATGAGAGACATGTGCCTCAATACTCATCCGGTTGCCGAATCTGGAGTATAGTTTTATAATTCTACCATTTGTCGAAAATCCACCATCTACAAAAATAAATAACACAGACACCAGAAGTTTTGTTAACGTGGAAACCGCAAATGCAGAAAACCCCCGGGACCTAGTCCAGATTCAATACACACTGTATTAAGCCACTACAGACACTAGCCTACTACAAGCTAACTTCGGACTGGACTATAGTTGAACCCCAATCAGTCTCCCAATAATTCAAAGTACAGTTGTACTCCTACGCCTCTGATCCCAGCAGGATACTGCGCACTTGATTCCCTTAGCTGATCTCACCCACAACTAAGAATTGCTGCAACCCAAAATCGCAGACTTGATAATAAAAACATCTGTCTCACACAGAAAAGTCTATCAAAGCATAAATCTGTCTCGCACAGAAAAAACTTAGGTTTTTGTTCCGTCTTAAGATATAAAATCAAGGTGAACAGGAACCAATTGATAATCTGGTCTTCTATTCCCGAAGAACAGCCTAGATTAATCAATCACCTCTCAACAATCCTTCTTAACTACACAAGCGGTTTGTCGAGGAATCACAAACAGTGAGACGAAGATGTTTGTGACTTCTTTATCTTTCCTATCGGAGAACTCTCACGATCTCAAGCCAATCAATATATTGTACTCGTACGATAGAAGATGTAAGATCAGATCACACAACTATGATAAAAGTAGTATCGGTCTGGCTTCACAATCCCAATGAAGTCTTTAAGTCGTTAACCTGGTTTTAGAGAAGAAAACCAAAGGTTAAAGGAGAATCGACTCTAGCGAGCGCACTAGTATCACACAGACGTGTAGGGATTGGTTTTACCCAATTCTAGATGTCTCCTTTATGTAGCCTTCAAATCAGGGTTTTGTCTTAGTTACAAAGCAATCCATATTCACCGTTAGATGAAAACCTGATTTAGATTCAAGCTGATATTTTTCAACCGTTAGATCGAAAATGTAGCTTGTCACACACACACTTGGGTAGACGTTTACTGGGTTTGTGAAAACCATGACCAAACGTGTACGTGTATGTTGATTCAACCTAGTAACCCAAAAGGTTAACCATATGAATATTTCATATTAACCTAGTTCTTCTTCACCATAACTAGTTCAGATGACTCAAATGAAATAGTTAGAGAGTTGTTCAATTGCTACAACACAGGACACAATTGAAACAAAGATGATTCGATTCGATGAATCGACTCATGAACTTTATAACCACGGTTTTGATAAAGCATTCCTTAGTAATTTAAGTTTCATGTTCAGAGCACATCTTTAGATCATAACCACTTAAGATCACAAACAAGTTCGCGGAATTAAGGCAACCGACAGAGTTTTCCAAACTCAGCAGAAAATCTCGGCAAAGAGACTTCCGCCAGTTTGCGGACTAGGTTCGCGGACTAAACACGCAAACGAGTTTTTTGGAAAATCCCAGCAGAAATTCTCGGAAAGAGAACTTCCGTCAGTCCGCTGACTGAGTTCGCAAACTGAGTTCGCTGACTGAGTTCGCAAACTGAGTTCGCGGACTTGGCAAAGCCAATTCCTCCGGTTTCTCTCAATCAACAAAGTTCGAAAACTTCGTATTAAGGAATACATGGTTATGTAATCTAAACTCTCATTCCAATCATTGAGACATTCTCAGAGGACGTTATATAGCCATTATTCACAGACCGTTTCAGTCAGAGAAATTCTCAAAGTAATTGAAACTTTTCATGACTTTCGTCACTAGGTGAAGATAAACTTGATCAAAGCGAAACGCTTTACCAACACATGATTTCGAGAATAAGATAAGTAGTGAATACTCAGCTCGAAATATCAAATGTGTATGATCCAGTCTATATAGCATACGACTTTTTGTCTCATAAGAAGTAGGAGATACAATAGATAGACTTTTGAGTGATAGTCTCCACATACCTTTTTGTTGATGAAGTTCCACGGTTCCTTGAGTAGATCTTCGTCGTTGTATGATGAATCTCCATGAAGTCCTTGAGCTCAACTACACTTTTCTATCATAGTCCGAGACTTAGCTATAATAGACTAGAAATCAAGACTCATAGTTTTGATCACTAACATTGACAAACATGCTTGATATAGCAACGCATGCGAGGTCGACCGAGCTATGCTCTAACAATGTCCCCCTTTGTCAATTTTAGTGACAAAACTATTAATATATATGGAATACAAAAAAGATAAACTTTAGTGGATCCTATTCCATAGTCTAATCTTCAACGTTCCTTGAAATATTCGTCCTTCCAAGTACTCCAATGATCCCAAAGGTTGTAAGTTTAGCACCACCGTTGCTGAAGATCCGTAGCTATAACAATGAGAGAAATTGAGATTCTCGATCATTATTATACAATGTCATAGTATCATTATGTAACATCAAAGTCCAATTGCATCACGACTTTAACAACAATACTATGGTGATATGTATCGCTCCCCCTTAGTCAATACTCCATATTGATCATGGAAACCACTCCCCCTTACACAATGATCCGAAAACCATATGTATTTGTAGTGTGAACTATTTCTCCCCCGTTTTGTCAATAAAATTGGCAAAGGTAAAAGAACGGGATCATAATGAAATTTCCACAAGAGACATTTCATAGACTAGAAGAAAAAATACATACCAACTTAATTTAGATGCAATCATAAAGCTGAAGCTAAATGCATTCATCAAGGATTTTTAAGATACAAGATAACCTCTATAAAATTCCACAGCCGCACACCCCGCAAGATATTACCATTAAGCATAAGTTCAAAAGAACTCTCCCCCATTTGATGTCATTCCCGAAAGAACAACAAGATCGACCTTAATTTCGAAAGAAAAGAAGGATTTTTTAATTGGACACCAAAAACCATGGAAATGATTTTCTATATCCAAAACTCAACCAAATTAATCACAAGTAAACCCATGATTAATTTAATCGGAATACGCAACTAAATCAAACCACAAAAGTGATCAATTTAATTGATTGTGCTCAACATAAGTAAACTTACGGAGCTACGACTAAGATAACCACACGAAGATAACTACCTTAATCGTTCAAATACTCAACATAAGGAAAACCTTACAGAATATACGACTACATCTACCAATAGAACATGATTAGTATAGCCGTTCATATACTCAACACAAGAACTTGTGGAATATATGAGAAACTCAACTAGATCAATTACAAGAGAACCTATAATTAATCTAATTTGAATACACAACCAAACTAATCACTGAAGCAATCAATTTAATTGTCAAAAGATTTTGCTCGACAAAAGAGGACTTTTGGAGCAAATAACAAAATAACCAATCAAGATGATTAATTTAGTTCAAGAATGCTCAACATATAGCATCTCATGGAACTACCAACAAGGCCAATATTAATCGACATAGTTGTAAGGTGCTCAACATAAGATACACAATGGAGCCTTCACGGTAAAATATAACAAAATGGATCAATGGAGATCAATACCGTGGATAACATACAAGGATTTATTCTATTTTCCATCACTATTTGCATAACGACATAATAGACTTTATCCCTGTCAAACAAAAGATTTCATCATATTTTCCATCAAATAAATGACTGGATAGGCATAACTTTTGTAATTGTCAAAAGTCCATTCGTCATTTCATCAATACGAATATCAATTTATGAACGACTTTACTTTTGACACAATATGGGACCTTCAAGTTCACGGACGCAAACAATACATATCCCATAAAAATATTGCAGTACTTCAAAACAGATTAATACTGCAATCATATCATCCTCCAAAAAATTTTAGAATTTAAAAACAATAAACCTAAAAAATAAACATAAGAAGATGAAAACAAAAATGGCTATGTGTAGTCACAATCTTCGCTATTCAAAGCACTAGTTATTCTTCCAACTAATCCAAAAATAAGACATACTAGGCAACAATTCCTTTGAGAAATTATTTATCACCCCGAACTACATGTTATCGACAACCATCAGGACATAAGTGATAGACACATTTTAATGTCCAAATTGTACTCAATGTCTCTATTGTTAGTGCTCGATTTTTGTACTAATTTTGATGTTTTGTGTGTTTGTAGGTGTTTTTGGAGAAATACACTTGTGTGGAAAAAGTTGCTCAAAAAGTGTTATTTGGACTCCCGTAGAAAAGTACTAAAGGCACCCTCAATTTGGATAAGGGGCACCTCAGTTGGGCACCTGTTATTCGCACCCCCAGTTTGGTTAGGGGGACACCATCTTCTACCTTTCAAATCTGTTTTTGGCGGGAAAACCTGGTTTCAAAGAACCAGAATTAGGGTTGGCAGTTTGGACGAGAATGAAGGAGACTCCACGACTGGGAATTGTTGGGATGACTTGAATGGTGGTAACAAGCGTGGTATGGTCGATTTCGTCAGCTATATTTGGCTAGATTCTCGGTTAGAAGAAAATAGGGGAGTGCGTACTTGAGAAGAGTTTTTCACGGGATTGTACGTGTTTTCTGTGCATGCCGTAAGATGGATGTGTGTTTAACCACTTCTGGGACGTCTTTCAGACTAATTGGAGTGTGTCAGATGTGCAAAGACGCGTGAAGATTCAAAACAGGGAAGAAATCTCCGTATCTTGCATGGGAATATTTGTTATTAACTGTCGGGAATTATTTGGAGTTATGAGAACATATTCTCGGTCAGAATGGGTATATATAGGCTGCTAGCACCACAGAGAAGGGACGGAGAGTTTTGGGGGGAATAGAGAACATTACAGAGGCGTGAAAATCAAGTTGCAGAATCAGCATTGTTGTTGCTGCATTTTCTGAAGAACACGAAGAACAGACTATCCACAACAGTCGTTTATCAGCAGTGATAACGACACTAAGAGAGGGTCGTAGAGCTACAGTAACAGCGACGGTTTCTTTGTGTCAATCTCTGTAACAGTGGGCTTGCAACACCATAAAAGTGTTGCAGTTTCCTGGTTTATTCAATTTGTCTCCTTTTCATCATTTGTAAACCATTTTTGAGCAATGAAATCTTATTCTGAGTGTGTTTCCATGATGAAGAGCTAAACCCATCCTCTGGGGCGACAGAGGAAGCCAAGTTTCACAAATGTGGTAATTCTATTAATTCTTTTTACGACTATTTGCATTGTTATTCAATTGATTTATGAGTTTCATTGAATGGTTGTGATTACAATTGATGGGTCATGCTTAACTTAGATGTTTTGATGTCTCATGCTTTAGTTTTACATTCATTACTTTCGAAATTCTACCTTAGGCAATAAATTAGAGTCAATGAAACTTCATCATACGAGCCATTATTGTTTAGAATTGATATCTGAACCACATGAGTGCGGAAATTTGGTGGAATCTTGAGCCCCGATCTCTCCATAACTTCCTCAACACCTTTTTAATTGAGTTTGTTATTTTTATTTATAAAAATTAAGTCTAAAAAAATCTTCCTTCACAAGTCTCAACGAACCTTTTACTACAACATCATTGAAAATAACCATCAATTTTTGGCGCCGCCGACGCGGATTTGTGCTTAGGTAGAATTTTTAGGTTTTTTTTATTTCATTTGTTTTTTTACGTTTATTTGGGTGTGTCTTTGTATTACAGGTTTGAAGTTGGATACTAAAGACTTGGAATCAAAGCTTAAAGCTAAAAGAGAAGGAAAAAGACAAAGCAAAAAAAAAAAGAGCGAAAGAAAAAATTAAAAAAAAAAGAGAGAATTTATTTTATTTTTTTTAGAGACCTTCCATTTTTTGTAATTATTATTTATTTTTTTTAATTTCTTTTCTTTTGCACTTTATTTGGACTTTGGACTTGGACAATTATTATTTTTTTTAAACCCTAAGGAAGGGTACATTAAATATAAAACTGTTTGCAGGGAAGGACGACGATTACAATATCGTCTCGGCCCCTCGGGTTCGCACATGACATAGGAGTCGTAGCCCGAGTCGACTTCAGCGGTTCTTCGCCCGTCTGGTACGGGAGGTAAGCTTTCGAAACACCCGTGAATCCCCTGTCAGCGGGTTTATTGTATGCCTTAAGGTGAATATATGCTGAGGATTTGAATACAGTTGTTTTAATTTCCTAGTAAAGGGAAAGGCCTGGCCAAATTAAGATAAGGACTCGGATTTCATCACCGTTTCCTTCTTGCCCGCCTTAGGAAAACGAAACCAAACGTGAACCTAAGCTTAAAATTTTGACTAGAACGAGACCTATAGGGTAACGAGCTTAATAGGAAAGTCGTTCGAAAAATATTGGTTACTCTTTTGAGCATACTTTGAAGTTCATGATGGTTTCTGCGAGTTGAATGTGTGACTGCGCCGCCTTATAATACCGGTGAGACCTTGGGTATCAAAGCTCCTCGCAGCTTCCCTCGTCTCAATTCAACTTACTTAAACTCGGATTGATTCCAGGGAGGTTTGCTCAGATTGTAACGAATTCCTTTTCGAAAGATTAGAAGCTTGTCTAGAAACAATCTAAGTGGAGCCATAATGCTTTTTGTTTGCAAGAAATCTTTAGGTTTGTTTTTGTGGAGTCAGCCTGCTGTGTGTTTGCTTAGAACCCCCCTTCCTTTAGGATTTTTGTTGTTTTTTTGTTGTTTTTTTTTTCTAGTGTATGCCCGAAAGGGCTTGGAAAAGAAATACTTTTGGCCGTTTGATTAGTGACGGGCCTAGAAGTTCTTCTTGTGAAAGCAGGGAGCTCGACGACTCTTTTTTTGAGAGCCCTGTTTTTGGAAACTTTAGTTTTGAGAATATGTCTCTTCGTGAGGAAAGTACCCCTAGTATTTCTGTTGTGCCAGTGATGGCAACTTTGAAAGATTACATGTTCCCTACTAGGTCTACCCAAGCCTCTTGCATTAAATTGCCAGCCACTACGGCTAATTTCGAGATAAAACCTAGTATTCTTCAGATGATCCCTATATTCTTAGGGAAAGATGATGAGAACCCTTATTTTCATATTAGGGACTTTGAGGAAATTTGTGGGACAATTAGAATAAAAGATCTTACTGATAAAGTCTTGAAACTTAAGATGTTTCCCTTTTCCTTGAGAGATAAAGCCAAGACCTGGCTGAACAACCTACCATCTGAATCCATTGAAACATGGCAGGAACTTGTTGCTGCTTTATATATGAAATTCTACCCTAAGCATAAAACTGCAGCTGTTAGGCAAAAAATTAGTTCCAGTGTGCAACAAGAGGGAGAGTCTCTTTATAGGTTTTTAGAGAGATTCAATGATCTCCTAACCCAGTGCCCTCACCATGGATTTGATAAGATGAAACTAGTAGAAATTTTTTATGATGGTTTAGACTATTCGACCAAAACCATGGTCGAGTTTATGTGCGCTGGTGAGTTCACTAGTAAAAATGCCGATGATGCTTTTACCTTCTTAGGAGTTATTGCTGAGAAATCCCAACAGTAGGAGTCTTGTGTTGAACCCCCTAAAAGACTCTTGGTCAATAGAAGTAGCACCAATATGGTAGATACAAGATTCCGGTCAGATGCTAAGTTTGCTGCTTTATCTAGAAGGTTAGAAGCTTTGAAATTGAATCAGCCTAAACATAGGTATCTTGTTGAAACTGATGATAGGATTAGAGCCTCTCAAGTCTCTAGTTGTGGAGTAGAACCCAATAGCTCGTTTTGGGATGGTCAGGTCAGTGAAGAACAAGCCCGTGTTGTCTATAACAATGCTAGGTTTGAGAACCATCAGAAGTTTGACCCATACTCAGAGACCTACAACCCTGGTTGGAGAAACCATCCTAATTTTTCTTGGTCTAAGGGACAGAATCCAGGTCAACCTAGTAATTCTCAGCCTCCCCCAGGTTTTGGTTATAATAAAAATTCTTCGGGTCAAGCCCAGTTCCAGAACCCTTCTGAGAATAGAATGACTAGCTTAGAGGAATCTCTTGCTATACTAAAAAAGAGCCAGGATATGCTATCACAGAGCCAGGAAATGTTAGTAAAGAGCCAGGGTAATTTTCAAGAAGAAACCAAGCAGAATATTAAGAATAATTCCCAGTCTCTTGCTAAATTAGAACTTCAAGTCGGCCAAATAGCTAAGTTTTTCACTGAGAGATAAGATGGAAGGTTCCCTAGTCATACTGATCCTAATCCCAAAGGAGAGAAATCGTACAATCATGTGGATTCTATTACAACCCTTAGGAGTGGAAAGAAAGTTGATAATAAGGTTGTCATGCCTGATAGTGAACATGCTGTAGTTCACCCTTTTGAGACCGAAAATGAGGAGACTAATAGAGGCTCTAAAGAGACCAATGAGGGTCCTATTGAGCCCGACTTTGTTCCCAGAGCCCCATTCCCACAGTTGTTAGCCCCAACAAAGAAGGAGTCTACTTTCAACGAGATAATGGAAACATTTAAGCAGGTGAACATTAACATTCCATTGTTAGAAGCAATTAGGCAGATGCCTGCTTATGCCAAGTTCCTTAAAGATCTTTGTACACGAAAGCGTAAGCTAAATATCCAAAAGAAAGCCTTTTTAGCTGGTCAAGTAAGTTCCATTCTTCTGAATCAAACACCTCCTAAGTATAAGGACCCTGGATGCCCCACCATATCTTGTGCGATTGGTAATCACATGGTCGATAAATCTTTACTTGACTTAGGAGCTAGTGTTAACTTACTCCCGTATCATGTATACACCCAGCTAGGTCTTGGTAAGTTGAACCCGACTAAAATGACACTACAATTAGATGATAGGTCTGTCAAAGTCCCTCGTGGTGTCATAGAGTATGTTCTGATTGAGGTTGATAAGTTTATTTATCCAGTGGATTTTGTTGTTTTAGACACCCAGCCAGTTCAGGACCCAAGTGCTCAAATCCCGGTGATTTTAGGTCGCCCATTTTGAGCCACAGCTAACGTTGTCATCAACTGTAGGACCGGACTTATGAACATATCCTTTGGTAATATGACCACTGAACTAAATGTCTTTAATGTTACTAGACAACCTTCTGAGAACGATGATTTAGAAGAAGTGAATATGATTAGCACTTTAGTTCAGGATAATTGGCTTGACACTTTACTGGTAGATTCTCTAGATGATTTTGAGGAAACCATTCTCTTAGATCAAATGTGTGATCAATCTTTAGAAGAATCTCTTGAGTATTTTAAAGATTCTATGGACCCAGAAATTCATGCAATAGTTTTAGGTCTCTCTGAGAGTAATGACGACCCTAAGTTTGGGGGTAGAGAACTAGAAGAATCTCTTGAATATTTTAAGGACTCTGAAGATCCGGAAATTCAATCAATAGTTAGAGGTTTGTCTTTGAGTAATGAAAACCCTAAGTTTGGGGGTAGTGATGGTTCTTTTGATTGTCACGTATCCCTAATTAGAGTCCCTAACTTGGGACTCGAGCCTTGTATGTCTGAGATATTACTTGAGTCTATTCAGACTCCGCTACCCGATCCTCCTGATGTTGTCCAGGAGGTAACCCAGGTATTAGAGACCCGTTTTTCGGATGAATCTATTTTTCGAGACACACATATGAAGTTTAATTACGCGCCGCAGATAAACCCAGTTGTCTTGACAGAAACCTTAGATGAGGACGTGCTCCTTCTTTTCATTTTTCTAAACCAGTGCAGTTGTCTCATACTGGTGTCAGCTCTATTTGGTCTTATGAACCCACAATTGTTTCGACTATTGATATATGACTTTGGAAGGTGACAATCCTTTTTGAGGTATTTGATGTCTGGTTGAAGAATTTAAACTTAGTACTTCTTGGGAGGTAACCCAATATTCTTGCGACACGGTAATATGTTTCATTATCTCTTTTGCTTCAAGTGGTAACAGTTTCTCCTTGTTCATGCTTTTAATTTTATCTTTAGAACATTGAGGACAATGTTAGATTTAAGTTCGGGAGCATTTTAGTCGCATTTTTGAAACTTCTAGCGTCACATGGTATCCGGTTAGCTAAGTTTACATACTGTTTCTCACCGAAAAGATAGAAATTGGAATGCTAGAGATAACAATCTATTGAGACATTAGAGAAAAAGACATTGAGATCCTTGAAATTCAGGAGAGAATTTGTTCCTTTTAGAGGGTAACCGTGATGGACCTAACCATCCATGATGGAAAGGTAAGTAGGTCAGGAAATCCTAGAAAGACAAAGCAAACTCACAATGTAGTCTTAGTTACTGGATTACGACTCTCTCTCAGTAGAAACTTATCATCATCAACAAGCAGAGCGACATCAAAATTTATGAAGAAAGTTGAAGACGTTTAAGGTTTAGAAGCATCAATAGAAAAGAATAATTCAAAAAAAAAATAAAATTTGAAGACTTAGTTACAAAAAGTTATAAGAACAAATGATATAAGTTGTTGAAGTTCATGATACCAAGACATCACAAGTTGCGAAGATCCAAGTTCTAAAGTCCTTCTATCATGGCCATTTAAATTTTTGTCTTGTTATTTTTGTGTTGAAAAAAAATGAAAAATGAAAAAAATCATCGTTACGTTTTGTTCAATAAGGCCAAAGGGAAGTAGAAATTTATAAGTCAATCAAGAAATCGAAGAGAAGAGTTGATTGTCAAGGTTCTATGAGGTTCGATAGTTTATAATCAACAGTTGAAGACCGAAGAGGACGTTATTTCTACTGAGCACTATGAGAGAGTCGAAGAAAGATACATTTGGTTGCTTTGTTAATCCGCTTTCAATCTGGCACAAGATCTTTCTAGCACTGGTTTAACTCATCACACGTAATTAGTCCAGCTGTGTAGCAGATGTCCCTCCCATCTTTATCTCTCTCCTAATCTTATCCAGATGTAAATCAGCGGACGCATCTTACAATGTTTATCTAGTTGTGTAGCGGATATCTCTTTATCTAGCAGTGTTGCGGATGTGTCTTCCCTTTTCTTTAGTCAGCTTTAGAGCTGGCACTTTAATTTCTCTAGCATTCTAGTTACTTGGAAATAGGTTGAGAATATGTATGTCCTCATAGATCTTTGGATACTTGTGACCAAGTAGGAGTAATGGTTTTGTGGGTACACCTCTGGTAAACCCTCCCGAGATTAACTCGGTTTTGTTTTTTTATTAGTTTTGCTCGAGGACTAGCAAATAATAAGTTTGGGGGTATTTGATAGACACATTTTTGTGTCTAAATTGTACTCAATGTCTCTATTGTTAGTGCTCGATTTTTGTACTAATTTTGATGCTTTGTGTGTTTGTAGGTGTTTTTGGAGAAATACACTTGTGTGGAAAAAGTTGCTCAAAAAGTGTTATTTGGACTCCCGTAGAAAAGTACTAAAGGCACCCTCAATTTGGATAAGGGGCACCTCAGTTGGGCACCTGCTATTCGCACCCCCAGTTTGGTTATGGGGACACCATCTTCTACCTTTCAAATCTGTTTTTGGCGGGAAAATCTGGTTTCAAAGAACCATAATTAGGGTTGGCAGTTTGGACGAGAATGAAGGAGACTCAACGACTGGGAATTGTTGGGATGACTTGAATGGTGGTAACAGGCGTGGTATGGTCGATTTCGTCAGCTATATTTGGCTAGATTCTCGGTGAGAAGAAAACAGGGGAGTGCGTACTTGAGAAGAGTTTTTCACGGGATTGTACGTGTTTTCTGTGCATGCCGTAAGATGGATGTGTGTTTAACTACTTCTGGGACGTGTTTCAGACTAATTGGAGTGTGTCAGATGTGCAAAGACGCGTGAAGATTCAAAACAGGGAATAAATCTCCGTATCTTGCATGGGAATATTTGTTATTAACTGCCTGGAATTATTTGGAGTTATGAGAACATATTCTCGGTCAGAATGGGTATATATAGGCTGCTAGCACCACAGAGAAGGGATAGATAGTTTTGGGGGGAATAGAGAACATTACAGAGGCGTGAAAATCAAGTTGCAGAATCACCATTGTTGCTGCTGCATTTTCTGAAGAACACGAAGAACAGACTATCCACAACAGTCGTTTATCAGCAGTGATAACGACACTAAAAGAGGGTCGTCGAGCTACAGTAACAGCGACGGTTTCTTTGTGTCAATCTCTGTAACAGTGGGCTTGCAACACCATAAAAGTGTTGCGGTTTCCTGGTTTATTCAATTTGTCTCCTTTTCATCATTTGTAAACCATTTTTGAGCAATGAAATCTTATTCTGAGTGTGTTTCCATGATGAAGAGCTAAACCCATCCTCTGGGGCGACGGAGGAAGCCAAGTTTCACAAATGTGGTAATTATATTAATTCTTTTTACGACTATTTGCACTGTTATTCAATTGATTTATGAGTTTCATTGAATGGTTGTGATTACAATTGATGGGTCATGCTTAACTTAGATGTATTGATGTCTCATGCTTTAGTTTTACATTCATTACTTTCGAAATTGTACCTTAGGAAATAAATTAGAGTCAATGAAACTTCATCATACGAGCCATTATTGTTTAGAATTGATATCTGAACCACATGAGTGCGGAAATTTGGTGGAATCTTGAGCCCCGGTCTCTCCATAACTTCCTCAACACCTTTTTAATTGAGTTTGTTATTTTTATTTATAAAAAATAAGTCTAAAAAAATCTTCCTTCACAAGTCTCAACGAACCTTTTACTACAACATCAATGAAAATAACCATCAATAAGGTTCACGGAGATAAGTGTCAATACCCACGAACTGTCTTGGCTGAAGAGGTCGAATTAGGGTCCTCTGAATTTCCAAAGATTTATACACGAACGTCTTTATTTCATAAATCTCCCTTCTTATTTCCTTTAACTCATCAAGAACATCGGAAAACTTCTGAGAGTCAGAAGGAACAGCCCTGTGTTTTCTTGTATTCTTTCTTTTTCTTTTCAGGGACTTAGAAACAGAAGATTTCTCTTTTTCCTTGATTAAAGACTTAACAATCATGTTGACATCCTTTCCTTCTGACGACATAGTGCTTTGATAACAGTTATGAACAACTGGATTTGTGTGATGGAATCACTTAACTCAACAAGCAGTCTTATAAAGGATGTCAAAAGGAAAAAAGGAATGTAGGGTTCGAAACCTATTGACAGGTTCGTATACGCCCAACTCTAAAACCCTATAAAGAGTAGAATTGTCGATAATAACCCTTTCTTTTATTTGATAGACAAAAATAACAAATCTAAGAAAAGAACGGAAAAACTTTTCTGAAGCCTGAATCAACACTCAATCTTGTCTCTTTTCGATCAGGCACATGAGACAAGATTTTCCCAACAACACAATCAAGTTGTGTTGGGATGAACAACGATTTGTCCATATTTTTCCTCATGGGAGGAATCCTCTGATCTCTGTCTATCAAAACGATTTGACCATATTTTCTTTTCAAATGGTCTTATTCTATCCTTAGAAACCAACTTCTTAGACGAAGATAAGATCCTACATACCTCGACGGTCTTCTGAGCAAGTTTCAGCTTCCTTGCTAATCGATCTGCTCTTCGTTGAAGTTTGCTGGCGTGCCTTATTTGGTGCTTGTATTCGTAACACCTTAATAGTTCGTGTCCCTTCATCGAACAAAACGAGCACGTCAATCTTGGATAGTATTCAGGCATCTGAGATGTGCAAGCAGCTAGACATACTGTTGATCCTGAAACATCACTGATAGGGTTTCCAGTTATCGGATTCAGTGAATATTCCAGCTTGATTGGGTTTCCCTCTTCTTCGAACCCATTGAGGTTGATATATGTATTGCTACAAGTATCAAAATCGATGTTTTCACAAAGAAGCCCTACACTTGATTTCCTATCTTCATCGGAATCATAGGTTTCAGACATTTCATCAAGTGTTACAGCTAGACCTTTGCTCCAGTGTATTTTCTACGATTTGGGAATTCGTTAGCAAAATGGCCAAAACCCTTACACTTAAAGCACTGAGGCATGTCCTCGTCATCAGACTCGTCAACATCCATGTTTTTAGGAGGTATGTGACCGTGAGGTTTGTCTGATGACTTAGGTTTGTCTCTTGAAAACCATTTACTTCTCTTCAACAGAAGATCCCTAAACTGTCTTGTGATCAAGGAGACTGATTTGTAAAGATCTTCGTCCGAAAAATCATCCTCAGACTGATCATCCTCAGAGACATGAACACTCTTACCTTTGACAAGTAATTTAGTGTTCTTTTGTGCTTTAAAGGAAACATCCTTACCGACTTTGGATGTATGCTCATGGTCAAAGATCTTAAGCTTTCCAACCGAGGTGTTTCTGGAAAGATTATCGAGGTTATTCCCTTCAATGATGGTATGCTTCTTAGACTCGTATCTAGATGGCAGCGATCTGAGAATTTTCATCACAATGTCCTTTTCAGGAATAGTCTTACCCAATGCAAAAGATGCATTAACAATTTCATACACTTTGTGATTAAACTCATCAAATGTTTCTTCATCTGCCATACGAAGGTTCTCCCAATCGGAATTAAGGTTTTGAATCCTAGCATCCTTTTCACTGGAGTTGACTTCAAATACGGTTTCTAAGATATCCCAAGCATCTTTAGATCTAGTGCAGTTTGTCACATGATGTTGAAGATTAAGGGTAATGGCATGTATGATAGCATTCAAATCGTCGGAATTTTTCTTTGCAGCAGTTATCTCAACAGCGGTGTATTCACCAACTGCCACAACGGGAGCGGCATAGCCATTAACCACATATACCCATTGTTAGAGCATAGCTCGGTCAACCTCGCATGCATTTCTATCTCAATCATGTTTGTCAATGTAAGTGATCAAAACTATAAGTCTTGATTTCTAGCCTACATAGCTAAGTCCCGGACAAGGATAGAAAAGTGTAGTTGAGCTCAAGGACTTCATGGCGATTCATCATACAACGACGAAGATCTATACAAGGAATCATGGAACTTCATCAACAAAAAGGTATGTGGAGACTTGAACTTATCTATCACTCAAAAGTCTATCTCTTCTATCTCCTACTTCTTATGAGACAAAAGTCGTATGTTATATAGACTAGATCATACACATTTGACATTTCGAGCTGAGCATTCATTGCTTATCTTTTATCTCGAAATCGTGTGTTGGTAAAGCGTTTCGCTTTGATCAAGTTTATCTTCACCTAGTGACGAAATTCATGAAAAGTTTCAATTACTTTGAAAATTGCTCTGATGTGAATCGGTCTGTGAATAACGGCTACATAGCGTCCTCTGAGAATGCCTCAATGATTGAAATAAGAGTTTAGATTGCATAACCATGTATTCCTTGAGCCGAAGTTTTCGAACTATGTTGATCAAGAGAAATCGGGAGGATTGTGGAATTGGTTTGCCAAGTCCGCGAACTGTCGTAAGTTCTCGACCGAGAATTTCTGCTGGGATTTTCCAAATAATCCTTTGTGTGCTTAGTCCGTGAACTCAGTCCGCGAACCCAGTCCGCGAACTGGCAGAAGTTCTCATCCCGAGAATTTCTGCTGAGTTTGGAAAACTCAACCGATTAACTTAAGTCCGTGAACATGTTTGTGAACTTAAGAGGTTATGATCTAAAGATGTGCTTTGAACATGAAACATTAAATTACTAAGGAATGCTTTATGCAAACCGTGGCTATAATGTTCATGAGACGATTCAATCGAATCGAATCATCTTTGCTTCAATTGTGTCTTGTGTAGTTACATAAGATCTCATAGCAATTGAACAACTCTGTAACTAGTTCATTTGAGTCAATTGAACTAGTTATGGTGAAGAAGAACAAGGTTAATATTAAATTCTCATATGGTTAACCTTTTGGGTTACTATGTTGAACCAACATACACGTACACGTTTGGGGATGGTTTTCCCGAACCCAGTAAACGTCTACCCAAGTGTGAAAAAACGGGGGTCTAACAACACCACCCAGTATTTCGCTTAGAAATCTGTATGGACTAACTCCGAAACACTTTGCTAGAAAATCAACTAGACAATCAGACTCAATCTAGATAAAAGTATCTCAAGGAGTTAATATCTCTCTCTTGATTTGATTTTTACTCGAGCTAAAAACAATAGCGAGTCTTTATCAAATACAAGGAATACTTGGACGGTACCAAAGACCAATGTCCAGGATCAATCAATATCAATCAACAACCAAAGGTTGGATTTCCAATTGATGATCACGAAGCACAACCTGTATTATTTCAATTATATAAATATAATGCGGAAAAGAAATAACACAGACACCAGAAATTTTGTTAACGAGGAAACCGCAAATGCAGAAAAACCCCGGGTCCTAGTCCAAATTGAATACACACTGTATTAAGCCGCTACAGACACTAGCCTACTGCAAACTAACTTCGGACTGGACTGTAGTTGAACCCCAATCAGTCTCCCACCGATCCAAGGTACAGTTATACTTCTACGCCTCTGATCCCAGCAGGATACTGCGCACTTGATTCCCTTAGCTGATCTCACCCACAACCAAGAGTTGCTGCAACCCAAAATCACAGACTTGATAATAAACAAATTTGTCTCACACAGAAAAGTCTAGAGGATAAATCTGTCTCCCGCAGATAAACCCTAGGTTTTGTTCCGTCTTTAGATATAAAATCAAGGTAACGGGAACCAATTGATAATCCGGTCTTATATTCCCGAAGAACATCCTAGATTAATCAATCACCTCTCTACAATCCTTCCTGACTACACAAGCGGATTGTCGAGGAATCCCAATGAAGTCTTTATGACGTTAACCAGGTTTTAGAGAAGAAAACCAAAGGTTAAAGGAGAATCGACTCTAGCGAGCGCACTAGTATCACACAGACATGTGGGGTTTGGTTTTTCCCAATGCTAGATGTCTCCTTTATATAGCCTTCAAATCATGTTTTTGCCTTAGTAACAAAGCAATCCATATTCACCGTTAGATGAAAACCTGATTTAGATTCAAGCTAATATTTCTCAACCGTTAGATCGAAAACTTAGCTTGTCACACACACTTGGGTAGACGTTTACTGGGTTCGTGAAAACCATGCCCAAACGTGGACGTGTATGTTGGTTCAACAGAGTAACCCAAAAAGTTAACCATATGAGCATTTCATATTAACCTTGTTCTTATTCACCATAACTAGTTCAATTGACTCAAATGAACTAGTTCAAGAGTTGTTCAATTGCTATGAGATCTTATGTAACTACACAAGACACAATTGAAACAAAGATGATTTGATTCGATTGAATCGGCTCATGAACATTATAGCCACGGTTTGCCTTAGTAATTTAATGTTTCATGTTCAGAGCACATCTTTAGAACATAACCTCTTAAGTTCACAAACAAGTTCGTGGACTTAAGTTAATCTTTTGAAACTTTTCATGACTTTCGTCACTAGGTGAATATAAACTTGATCAAAGCGAAACGCTTTGCCAGCACACGATTTCGAGATAAAAGATAAGCAATGAATGCTCAGCTCGAAATGTCAAATGTGTATGATCTAGTCTATATAGCATACACTTTTGTCTCATAACAAGTAGGAGATAGAAGAGATAGACTTTTGAGTGATATAAGTTCAAGTCTCCACATACCTTTTTGTGATGAAGTTCCACGGTTCCTTGTATAGATCTTCGTCGTTGTATGATGAATCGCCGTGAAGTCCTTGAGCTCAACTACACTTTTCTATCCTAGTCCGAGACTTAGTTATGTAGGCTAGAAATCAAGACTTATAGTTTTGATCACTAACATTGACAAACATGCTTGAGATAGCAACGCATGCGAGGTTGGCCGAGCTTGCTCTAACAATCTCCCCCTTTGTCAATTTTAGTGACAAACTATTAATACATATGGAATACAAAAAAGATAAACTTTAGTGGCTCCTATTCCATATATATCTTCAACGTTCCTTGAAATCTTCGTCCTTCCAAGTACTCCAATGATCCCAAAGGTTGTAAGTTTAGCACCATCGTTGTTGAAGATCCGTAGCTATAACAATGAGAGAGATCGAGATTCTCGATCATTATTATACAGTGTCATAGTATTATTATTATATACATCAAAGTCCAATTGTATCACGACTTTAACAATAGTACTACGGTGATATGTATCACTCCCCCTTAGTCAATACTCCATCTCGATCATGGAAACCACTCCCCTTACACATGATCCGAAAACCATATGTATTTGTAGTGTGAACTACAATATTTCTCCCCTTTTCAATAAAATTGGCAAAGGCACAAGAATGAGATCATAATGAAATTTCCACAAGAGACATTTCATGACCAAAAGAAAAATACATACCAACTTAATTTAGATGCAATCTAATAGCCGAAGCTAACAACATTCATCAAGAGTTTTAAGATACAAGATAACCCCTGTAAAATTCCACAGCCGCACTCCCCGCAAGATATTACCATTAAGCACAAGTTCAAAAGAACTCTCCCCATTTGATGTCATTCCCGAGAGAACAACAAGAGCGACCTTAATTTCGAAAGAAAAGAAGGATTTTTTATTGGACACCAAAAACCATAGGCTGATTTCTATATCCAAAGCTCAACCAAATTAACCACAAGTAAACCCATGATTAATTCAATTGGAATACGCAACTATATCAACCCACAAAAGTGATCAATTTAATTGAAAGTGCTCAACATAAGTAAACTCACGGAGCTATGACTAAGTCAATCACACGGAGATGACTAACTTAACCGTTCAAATACTCAACATAAGGAAAAACTTACAATATATGACTACATTAACCAAAGAACATGATAGTGTAGCCTTTCATATACTCAACACAAGAACTTGTGGAATATATGAAAACTCAACTAGATTAATTACAAGAGAACCTATAATTAATCTAATTGGAATACAAATAACCAAACTAATCACCGAAGTAATCAATTTAATTATTTTGGGCTCAACATAAGGAACTTATGGAACCCCGACTAAGTTCATCATAGAATATGACAACCTTAACCGTACATGTACTCGACATAAGAAAGAAAACTTATGGAGTACAAACTAAATAACCAAACTAGTTGATTAATTTAGTTCTTAATGCTCGACATATAGCATCTTATGGAACAACCAACAAAGCCAAGGTAAATCGACTTAGTTGTAAGGTTCTCAACATAAGACACACAATGGAGCCTTCACGGTAAAACATAATAAAATGGATCAATGAAGATCAATACCGTGGATAACATACAAGGATCTATTCTATTTACCATCATAACGACATAATAGACTTTATCCTTGTGAACAAAAGATTTTATCCTATTTTCCATCAAATTAATGATTACATAGGCTTCTTTTGTATATGTCAAAAGCCATTCGTCCTTTCATCAATACGAATACCGATTCATGAACGACTTTACTTTTGACTGCAATATGGGACCTTCAAGTTCACGGACGTAAACAATACATATCCCATAAAATGCAATATCACAAACCATTAAAATATTGCAATAAACATCATCCTCCAAATATTTTTAGAATTTAATACCGATAAACCTAAAAAATAACATAAGAAGATGAAAACAAAAATAGCCATGTGTAGTCACAATCATCGCTATTCAAGGCACTAGTTATTCTTCCAACTAATCCAAAAAGAAGACATACTAGGTATCTATACCTCTTAACAATAATTTCACTTACCTTGAATATTCTTCTCGTATTCCCTATATGCTTCAATCTCATCTTCGATTAGGTCAATCCTTGATTCAAGACTATCCATTTTCTCCTCAAGTTTTTTGGAAGACACTTCAAGTTCATTTTTCAGAGCACGAACTTGTTCCAAAATGAGATTCATGGTTAGAGAGAGATTTCAAACTGAGAGACAAAGGGTTCTCATCAGAAGAAAGACATGTTTGTCATAGGACATCTCATTGTCAGAAGAATCAAACGATCTTCTTTGAGGGAAATAATTGTCCATACATCACTTTCTTTACTTGAAAGACTAGAGGAGGACATGATAGAGAGGATGAAATGAGAGTGCTGAAGAGGTAGAGCCTTTTAAAAGGAATACAGGTGTAATTCCCAGAAACACCCTTTTTACCTAATCATAACAGAAGTTGGTTATTAAAAAAAAAATTGAAGCCGTTCTCGAACAAGACCTGAAAAAACACAAAAAAAATATGTTATAGTCCCCTTGTATATTATGATTCTTGTATAAGAGGAAGTAACACAAGAATCATTTTTCAACAACATTACTGAGCATAAGGCCTCCAATCCAAGTTTGGACTGGGATAATCTTGCAAAGAGAGAAACCACCCATTTCACTAGGTTTCTGCTTATCCATTGTGATCAGAGTTTTAGAAAACTTGATTGCAGATCTTTGCAAATTCTGCACCGTTTTTGAAACACCTTTTGATGAAAGGTAGACTTCCTTTTTTTCCAGCATACTACGGTTAGACAGTGAGGATTGTTTTTGATTTGACGTGCTAATATAATCCTGAGGTGAACTCAACTGAACGGAGTGATTTGGTAGACTCTTTTCCGATAAACTCCTGGAGTTCACACAAAATCAGGAGAGGTTTGCTGATCCAACACAGGCGGACATGTCACGAAGGAATCATGAGAATGATTTTCAGCAAAAAGACTGAGAGAGCAATCATATATTTCCTCAAGACAATAATCAAGAGTATTCATCCATGCTTTAGTTATCTCTCTTATCTCCATTTCAGGATTTTTAGAAGAGGCTTGAACACACATAAGACCAGTTTCATTAGTACGGCTCTTCTTGGTATTCTTATCCTTTATATTGACTAACGAAGTTTCTTTTGAGACTTTCTTTTACTACGTCTGAGTATCTTCTTAAGTTTTTGTATAAACAAAGACAACGTAGAAATAAAGCAATTCTCATTTTCTCTTTCGTCAATTTTGGATGACAAGATTTATGGTCAGGAGAGGTGACACGGTTGCCAAGCAAATGATATCGTCTCTTCCCATATATTCGCGATCGAAAATTCTATTTTTTCCGACCAGTGTGTTCCGTGAAATAGTATTAAGGTTATTTCCTTCAACGATGGCATGTCTTTTAGATTCGTATCTGGATGGCAGCGATCGAAGGATTTTCATCACAATTTCCTTTTCAGGAATTGTCCTACCCAATGCACATAATGCATTAACAATTTCAGACAGTTTGTGATAAAAATCGTCGAACGAATCTTCTTCTGCCATAGAAAGGTCTTCCCATCGGAATTAAGGTTTTGAAGCCTAGCTTCCTTTTCACTGGGGTTACCTTCAAATACGCTTTCTAAAGTATCCCAAGATTCTTTAGACGTAGTGCATGAGACCATATGATGTCTAAGATTTGGGGAAACACATGTAGGATGGCGTTCAACCCGTCGGAGTTTTTCCTTGCAGCAGCACTACTCTCGGCAGTATTGTACATACATAAATCTTTTTACAATAACCTCTCTTTCCATAACAACGGGAGTCTCATGGCCATTCACAACATATATCCATTATTGGAAGTCACGCGACTGAAGAAAAGTGCGCATAGCAACTTTCCACCATAGATAGTTTGAGCCATCGAGGAATGGTGGTACGTTAATAGAGATAGCACCTCTGTCAATTGAGTCAGATCGCTACAAACACAGACTTGTTAGGTATTGAACGTGTTTGCCCGCTCTGATACCAATTGAAAAAGCGGGGGTTTAACAACAACACCCAATATTTCGCTTAGCAATCTGTATGGACTAACTCCGAAATACTTTGCTAGAGAATCAACTAGACAGTCAGACTCAATCTAGATAAAAGTATCTCAAGGAGTTAATATCTCTCTCTTGATTTGATTTTTACTCAAGCTAAAAACAATAGCGAGTCTTTATCAAATACAAGGAATACTTGGACGGTACCAAAGACCAATGTCAAAGGATCAATCAATATCAATCAACAACCAAAGGTTGGATTTCCAATTGATGATCACGAAGCACAACTTGTATTATTTCAATTATATAAATATAATGCGGAAAAGAAATAACACAGACACCAGAAATTTTGTTAACGAGGAAACCGCAAATGCATAAAAACCCCGGGACCTAGTCCAGATTGAATACACACTGTATTAAGCCGCTACAG
Source organism: Papaver somniferum (assembly GCF_003573695.1). NCBI lineage: Eukaryota > Viridiplantae > Streptophyta > Magnoliopsida > Ranunculales > Papaveraceae > Papaver > Papaver somniferum. The sequence goes on from NC_039358.1 coordinate 89,309,168, forward strand.
ACACTAGCCTACTGCAAACTAACTTCGGACTGGACTGTAGTTGAACCCCAATCAGTCTCCCACCGATCCAAGGTACAGTTATACTTCTACGCCTCTGATCCCAGCAGGATACTGCGCACTTGATTCCCTTAGCTGATCTCACCCACAACCAAGAGTTGCTGCAACCCAAAATCACAGACTTGATAATAAAAAATTTGTCTCACACAGAAAAGTCTAGAGGATAAATCTGTCTCCCGCAGATAAACCCTAGGTTTTGTTCCGTCTTTAGATATAAAATCAAGGTAACGGGAACCAATTGATAATCCGGTCTTATATTCCCGAAGAACATCCTAGATTAATCAATCACCTCTCTACAATCCTTCCTGACTACACAAGCGGATTGTCGAGGAATCCCAATGAAGTCTTTATGACGTTAACCAGGTTTTAGAGAAGAAAACCAAAGGTTAAAGGAGAATCGACTCTAGCGAGCGCACTAGTATCACACAGACATGTGGGGTTTGGTTTTTCCCATTGCTAGATGTCTCCTTTATATAGCCTTCAAATCATGTTTTTGCCTTAGTAACAAAGCAATCCATATTCACCGTTAGATGAAAACCTGATTTAGATTCAAGCTAATATTTCTCAACCGTTAGATCGAAAACTTAGCTTGTCACACACACTTGGGTAGACGTTTGGGTTCGTGAAAACCATGCCCAAACGTGGACGTGTATGTTGGTTCAACAGAGTAACCCAAAAAGTTAACCATATGAGCATTTCATATTAACCTTGTTCTTATTCACCATAACTAGTTCAATTGACTCAAATGAACTAGTTCAAGAGTTGTTCAATTGCTATGAGATCTTATGTAACTACCAAGACACAATTGAAACAAAGATGATTTGATTCGATTGAATCGGCTCATGAACATTATAGCCACGGTTTGCCTTAGTAATTTAATGTTTCATGTTCAGAGCACATCTTTAGAACATAACCTCTTAAGTTCACAAACAAGTTCGTGGACTTAAGTTAATCTTTTGAAACTTTTCATGACTTTCGTCACTAGGTGAATATAAACTTGATCAAAGCGAAACGCTTTGCCAGCACACGATTTCGAGATAAAAGATAAGCAATGAATGCTCAGCTCGAAATGTCAAATGTGTATGATCTAGTCTATATAGCATACAACTTTTGTCTCATAACAAGTAGGAGATAGAAGAGATAGACTTTTGAGTGATAGATAAGTTCAAGTCTCCACATACCTTTTTGTGATGAAGTTCCACGGTTCCTTGTATAGATCTTCGTCGTTGTATGATGAATCGCCGTGAAGTCCTTGAGCTCAACTACACTTTTCTATCCTAGTCCGAGACTTAGTTATGTAGGCTAGAAATCAAGACTTATAGTTTTGATCACTAACATTGACAAACATGCTTGAGATAGCAACGCATGCGAGGTTGGCCGAGCTTGCTCTAACAATCTCCCCCTTTGTCAATTTTAGTGACAAACTATTAATACATATGGAATACAAAAAAGATAAACTTTAGAGGCTCCTATTCCATAGTATAATCTTCAACGTTCCTTGAAATCTTCGTCCTTCCAAGTACTCCAATGATCCCAAAGGTTGTAAGTTTAGCACCATCGTTGTTGAAGATCCGTAGCTATAACAATGAGAGATCGAGATTCTCGATCATTATTATACAGTGTCATAGTATTATTATATAACATCAAAGTCCAATTGTATCACGACTTTAACAATAGTACTACGGTGATATGTATCACTCCCCCTTAGTCAATACTCCATCTCGATCATGGAAACCACTCCCTACACATGATCCGAAAACCATATGTATTTGTAGTGTGAACTACAATATTTCTCCCCTTTTTCTCAATAAAATTGGCAAAGGCACAAGAATGAGATCATAATGAAATTTCCACAAGAGACATTTCATGACCAAAAGAAAAAAATACATACCAACTTAATTTAGATGCAATCTAATAGCCTAAGCTAACAACATTCATCAAGAGTTTTAAGATACAAGATAACCCCTGTAAAATTCCACAGCCGCACTCCCCGCAAGATATTACCATTAAGCACAAGTTCAAAAGAACTCTCCCCATTTGATGTCATTCCCGAGAGAACAACAAGAGCGACCTTAATTTCGAAAGAAAAGAAGGATTTTTTTATTGGACACCAAAAACCATAGGCTTGATTTCCTATATCCAAAGCTCAACCAAATTAACCACAAGTAAACCCATGATTAATTCAATTGGAATACGCAACTATATCAACCACAAAAGTGATCAATTTAATTGAAAGTGCTCAACATAAGTAAACTCACGGAGCTATGACTAAGTCAATCACACGGAGATGACTAACTTAACCGTTCAAATACTCAACATAAGGAAAAACTTACAGAATATATGACTACATTAACCAAAGAACATGATAGTGTAGCCTTTCATATACTCAACACAAGAACTTGTGGAATATATGAAAACTCAACTAGATTAATTACAAGAGAACCTATAATTAATCTAATTGGAATACAAATAACCAAACTAATCACCGAAGTAAAGTAATCAATTTAATTATTTTGGGCTCAACATAAGAGAACTTATGGAACCCCGACTAAGTTCATCATAGAATATGACAACCTTAACCGTACATGTACTCGACATAAGAAAGAAAACTTATGGAGTACAAACTAAATAACCAAACTAGTTGATTAATTTAGTTCTTAATGCTCGACATATAGCATCTTATGGAACAACCAACAAAGCCAAGGTAAATCGACTTAGTTGTAAGGTCTCAACATAAGACACACAATGGAGCCTTCACGGTAAAACATAATAAAATGGATCAATGAAGATCAATACCGTGGATAACATACAAGGATCTATTCTATTTACCATCATAACGACATAATAGACTTTATCCTTGATGAACAAAAGATTTTATCCTATTTTCCATCAAATTAATGATTACATAGGCTTAACTTTTGTATATGTCAAAAGCCATTCGTCCTTTCATCAATACGAATACCGATTCATGAACGACTTTACTTTTGACTGCAATATGGGACCTTCAAGTTCACGGACGTAAACAATACATATCCCATAAAATACTGCAATATCACAAACCATTAAAATATTGCAATAAACATCATCCTCCAAATATTTTAGAATTTAATACCGATAAACCTAAAAAATAACATAAGAAGATGAAAACAAAAATAGCCATGTGTAGTCACAATCATCGCTATTCAAGGCACTAGTTATTCTTCCAACTAATCCAAAAAGAAGACATACTAGGTATCTATACCTCTTAACAATAATTTCACTTACCTTGAATATTCTTCTCGTATTCCCTATATGCTTCATCTCATCTTCGATTAGGTCAATCCTTGATTCAAGACTATCCATTTTCTCCTCAAGTTTTTTGGAAGACACTTCAAGTTCATTTTTCAGAGCACGAACTTGTTCCAAAATGAGATTCATGGTTAGAGAGAGATTTTCAAACTGAGAGACAAAAGGGTTCTCATCAGAAGAAGAGACATGTTTGTCATAGACATCTCATTGTCAGAAGAATCAAAACGGATCTTCTTTGAGGGAAATATAATTGTCCATACATCACTTTCTTTACTTGAAAGACTAGAGGAGGACATGATAGAGAGGATGAAATGAGAGTGCTGAAGAGGTAGAGCCTTTTTAAAAGGAATACAGGTGTAATTCCCAGAAACACCCTTTTTACCTAATCATAACAGAAGTTGGTTATTAAAAAAAAAATTGAAGCCGTTCTCGAACAAGACCTGAAAAACACAAAAAAAATATGTTATAGTCCCCTTGTATATTATGATTCTTGTATAAGAGAAGAAGAAACACAAGAATCATTTTTCAACAACATTACTGAGCATAAGGCCTCCAATCCAAGTTTGGACTGGGATAATCTTTGCAAAGAGAGAAACCACCCATTTCACTAGGTTTCTGCTTATCCATTGTGATCAGAGTTTTAGAAAACTTGATTGCAGATCTTTGCAAATTCTGCACCGTTTTTGAAACACCTTTTGATGAAAGGTAGACTTCCTTTTTTTCCAGCATACTACGGTTAGACAGTGAGGATTGTTTTGATTTGACGTGCTAATAATCCTGAGGTGAACTCAACTGAACGGAGTGATTTGGTAGACTCTTTTCCGATAAACTCCTGGAGTTCACCACAAAATCAGGAGAGGTTTGCTGATCCAACACAGGCGGACATGTCACGAAGGAATCATGAGAATGATTTTCAGCAAAAAGACTGAGAGAGCAATCATATATTTCCTCAAGACAATAATCAAGAGTATTCATCCATGCTTTAGTTATCTCTCTTATCTCCATTTCAGGATTTTTAGAAGAGGCTTGAACACACATAAGACCAGTTTCATTAGTACGGCTCTTCTTGGTATTCTTATCCTTTATATTGACTAACGAAGTTTTCTTTTGAGACTTTCTTTTACTACGTCTGAGTATCTTCTTAAGTTTTTGTATAAACAAAGACAACGTAGAAATAAAGCAATTCTCATTTTTCTCTTTCGTCAATTTTGGATGACAAGATTTATGGTCAGGAGAGGTGACACGGTTGCCAAGCAAATGATAATCGTCTCTTCCCATATATTCGCGATCGAAAATTCTTTTTTCCGACCAGTGTGTTCCGTGGTGAAATAGTATTAAGGTTATTTCCTTCAACGATGGCATGTCTTTTAGATTCGTATCTGGATGGCAGCGATCGAAGGATTTTCATCACAATTTCCTTTTCAGGAATTGTCCTACCCAATGCACATAATGCATTAACAATTTCAGACAGTTTGTGAAAAAATCGTCGAACGAATCTTCTTCTGCCATAGAAAGGTCTTCCCATCGGAATTAAGGTTTTGAAGCCTAGCTTCCTTTTCACTGGGGTTACCTTCAAATACGCTTTCTAAAGTATCCCAAGATTCTTTAGACGTAGTGCATGAGACCATATGATGTCTAAGATTTGGGGAAACACCATGTAGGATGGCGTTCAACCCGTCGGAGTTTTTCCTTGCAGCAACTAACTCGGCAGTATTGTACATACATAAATCTTTTGGTACAATAACATCTCTTTCCATAACAACGGGAGTCTCATGGCCATTCACAACATATATCCATGATTGGAAGTCACGCGACTGAAGAAAAGTGCGCATAGCAACTTTCCACCATAGATAGTTTGAGCCATCGAGGAATGGTGGTACGTTAATAGAGATAGCACCTCTGTCAATAGAGTCAGATCGCTACAAACACAGACTTGTTAGGTATTGAACGTGTTTGCCGCTCTGATACCAATTGAAAAAGCGGGGGTTTAACACAACACCCAATATTTCGCTTAGCAATCTGTATGGACTAACTCCGAAATACTTTGCTAGAGAATCAACTAGACAGTCAGACTCAATCTAGATAAAAGTATCTCAAGGAGTTAATATCTCTCTCTTGATTTGATTTTTACTCAAGCTAAAAACAATAGCGAGTCTTTATCAAATACAAGGAATACTTGGACGGTACCAAAGACCAATGTCAAGGATCAATCAATATCAATCAACAACCAAAGGTTGGATTTCCAATTGATGATCACGAACGCACAACTTGTATTATTTCAATTATATAAAATATAATGCGGAAAAGAAATAACACAGACACCAGAAATTTTGTTAACGAGGAAACCGCAAATGCATAAAAACCCCGGGACCTAGTCCAGATTGAATACACACTGTATTAAGCCGCTACAGACACTAGCCTACTGCAAACTAACTTCGGACTGGACTGTAGTTGAACCCCAATCAGTCTCCCACCGATCCAAGGTACAGTTATACTACGCCTCTGATCCCAGCAGGATACTGCGCACTTGATTCCCTTAGCTGATCTCACCCACAACCAAGAGTTGCTGCAACCCAAAATCACAGACTTGATAATAAAAATTTGTCTCACACAGAAAAGTCTAGAGGATAAATCTGTCTCCCGCAGATAAACCCTAGGTTTTGTTCCGTCTTTAGATATAAAATCAAGGTAACGGGAACCAATTGATAATCCGGTCTTATATTCCCGAAGAACATCCTAGATTAATCAATCACCTCTCTACAATCCTTCCTGACTACACAAGCGGATTGTCGAGGAATCCCAATGAAGTCTTTATGACGTTAACCAGGTTTTAGAGAAGAAAACCAAAGGTTAAAGGAGAATCGACTCTAGCGAGCGCACTAGTATCACACAGACATGTGGGGTTTGGTTTTTCCCATTGCTAGATGTCTCCTTTATATAGCCTTCAAATCATGTTTTTGCCTTAGTAACAAAGCAATCCATATTCACCGTTAGATGAAAACCTGATTTAGATTCAAGCTAATATTTCTCAACCGTTAGATCGAAAACTTAGCTTGTCACACACACTTGGGTAGACGTTGTTGGGTTCGTGAAAACCATGCCCAAACGTGGACGTGTATGTTGGTTCAACAGAGTAACCCAAAAAGTTAACCATATGAGCATTTCATATTAACCTTGTTCTTATTCACCATAACTAGTTCAATTGACTCAAATGAACTAGTTCAAGAGTTGTTCAATTGCTATGAGATCTTATGTAACTACCAAGACACAATTGAAACAAAGATGATTTGATTCGATTGAATCGGCTCATGAACATTATAGCCACGGTTTGCCTTAGTAATTTAATGTTTCATGTTCAGAGCACATCTTTAGAACATAACCTCTTAAGTTCACAAACAAGTTCGTGGACTTAAGTTAATCTTTTGAAACTTTTCATGACTTTCGTCACTAGGTGAATATAAACTTGATCAAAGCGAAACGCTTTGCCAGCACACGATTTCGAGATAAAAGATAAGCAATGAATGCTCAGCTCGAAATGTCAAATGTGTATGATCTAGTCTATATAGCATACAACTTTTGTCTCATAACAAGTAGGAGATAGAAGAGATAGACTTTTGAGTGATACATAAGTTCAAGTCTCCACATACCTTTTTGTGGATGAAGTTCCACGGTTCCTTGTATAGATCTTCGTCGTTGTATGATGAATCGCCGTGAAGTCCTTGAGCTCAACTACACTTTTCTATCCTAGTCCGAGACTTAGTTATGTAGGCTAGAAATCAAGACTTATAGTTTTGATCACTAACATTGACAAACATGCTTGAGATAGCAACGCATGCGAGGTTGGCCGAGCTTTGCTCTAACAATCTCCCCCTTTGTCAATTTTAGTGACAAACTATTAATACATATGGAATACAAAAAAGATAAACTTTAGAGGCTCCTATTCCATAGTATAATCTTCAACGTTCCTTGAAATCTTCGTCCTTCCAAGTACTCCAATGATCCCAAAGGTTGTAAGTTTAGCACCATCGTTGTTGAAGATCCGTAGCTATAACAATGAGAGATCGAGATTCTCGATCATTATTATACAGTGTCATAGTATTATTATATATAACATCAAAGTCCAATTGTATCACGACTTTAACAATAGTACTACGGTGATATGTATCACTCCCCCTTAGTCAATACTCCATCTCGATCATGGAAACCACTCCCTCTTACACATTGATCCGAAAACCATATGTATTTGTAGTGTGAACTACAATATTTCTCCCCTTTTTCTCAATAAAATTGGCAAAGGCACAAGAATGAGATCATAATGAAATTTCCACAAGAGACATTTCATGACCAAAAGAAAAAATACATACCAACTTAATTTAGATGCAATCTAATAGCCTAAGCTAACAACATTCATCAAAGAGTTTTAAGATACAAGATAACCCCTGTAAAATTCCACAGCCGCACTCCCCGCAAGATATTACCATTAAGCACAAGTTCAAAAGAACTCTCCACCATTTGATGTCATTCCCGAGAGAACAACAAGAGCGACCTTAATTTCGAAAGAAAAGAAGGATTTTTTATTGGACACCAAAAACCATAGGCTTGATTTCCTATATCCAAAGCTCAACCAAATTAACCACAAGTAAACCCATGATTAATTCAATTGGAATACGCAACTATCAACCCACAAAAGTGATCAATTTAATTGAAAGTGCTCAACATAAGTAAACTCACGGAGCTATGACTAAGTCAATCACACGGAGATGACTAACTTAACCGTTCAAATACTCAACATAAGGAAAACTTACAGAATATATGACTACATTAACCAAAGAACATGATAGTGTAGCCTTTCATATACTCAACACAAGAACTTGTGGAATATATGAAAACTCAACTAGATTAATTACAAGAGAACCTATAATTAATCTAATTGGAATACAAATAACCAAACTAATCACCGAAGTAATCAATTTAATTATTTTGGGCTCAACATAAGAGAACTTATGGAACCCCGACTAAGTTCATCATAGAATATGACAACCTTAACCGTACATGTACTCGACATAAGAAAGAAAACTTATGGAGTACAAACTAAATAACCAAACTAGTTGATTAATTTAGTTCTTAATGCTCGACATATAGCATCTTATGGAACAACCAACAAAGCCAAGGTAAATCGACTTAGTTGTAAGGTCTCAACATAAGACACACAATGGAGCCTTCACGGTAAAACATAATAAAATGGATCAATGAAGATCAATACCGTGGATAACATACAAGGATCTATTCTATTTACCATCATAACGACATAATAGACTTTATCCTTGATGAACAAAAGATTTTATCCTATTTTCCATCAAATTAATGATTACATAGGCTTAACTTTTGTATATGTCAAAAGCCAATTCGTCCTTTCATCAATACGAATACCGATTCATGAACGACTTTACTTTTGACTGCAATATGGGACCTTCAAGTTCACGGACGTAAACAATACATATCCCATAAAATACTGCAATATCACAAACCATTAAAATATTGCAATAAACATCATCCTCCAAATATTTTTAGAATTTAATACCGATAAACCTAAAAAATAACATAAGAAGATGAAAACAAAAATAGCCATGTGTAGTCACAATCATCGCTATTCAAGGCACTAGTTATTCTTCCAACTAATCCAAAAAGAAGACATACTAGGTATCTATACCTCTTAACAATAATTTCACTTACCTTGAATATTCTTCTCGTATTCCCTATATGCTTCAATCTCATCTTCGATTAGGTCAATCCTTGATTCAAGACTATCCATTTTCTCCTCAAGTTTTTTTGGAAGACACTTCAAGTTCATTTTTCAGAGCACGAACTTGTTCCAAAATGAGATTCATGGTTAGAGAGAGATTTTCAAACTGAGAGACAAAAGGGTTCTCATCAGAAGAAGAGACATGTTTGTCATAGGACATCTCATTGTCAGAAGAATCAAAACGGATCTTCTTTGAGGGAAATATAATTGTCCATACATCACTTTCTTTACTTGAAAGACTAGAGGAGGACATGATAGAGAGGATGAAATGAGAGTGCTGAAGAGGTAGAGCCTTTTTAAAAGGAATACAGGTGTATAATTCCCAGAAACACCCTTTTTACCTAATCATAACAGAAGTTGGTTATTAAAAAAAAAAATTGAAGCCGTTCTCGAACAAGACCTGAAAAAACACAAAAAAAAATATGTTATAGTCCCCTTGTATATTATGATTCTTGTATAAGAGGAAGATAACACAAGAATCATTTTTCAACAACATTACTGAGCATAAGGCCTCCAATCCAAGTTTGGACTGGGATAATATTTGCAAAGAGAGAAACCACCCATTTCACTAGGTTTCTGCTTATCCATTGTGATCAGAGTTTTAGAAAACTTGATTGCAGATCTTTGCAAATTCTGCACCGTTTTTGAATACACCTTTTGATGAAAGGTAGACTTCCTTTTTTTCCAGCATACTACGGTTAGACAGTGAGGATTGTTTTTGATTTGACGTGCTAATATAATCCTGAGGTGAACTCAACTGAACGGAGTGATTTGGTAGACTCTTTTCCGATAAACTCCTGGAGTTCACCACAAAATCAGGAGAGGTTTGCTGATCCAACACAGGCGGACATGTCACGAAGGAATCATGAGAATGATTTTCAGCAAAAAGACTGAGAGAGCAATCATATATTTCCTCAAGACAATAATCAAGAGTATTCATCCATGCTTTAGTTATCTCTCTTATCTCCATTTCAGGATTTTTAGAAGAGGCTTGAACACACATAAGACCAGTTTCATTAGTACGGCTCTTCTTGGTATTCTTATCCTTTATATTGACTAACGAAGTTTTCTTTTGAGACTTTCTTTTACTACGTCTGAGTATCTTCTTAAGTTTTTGTATAAACAAAGACAACGTAGAAATAAAGCAATTCTCATTTTTCTCTTTCGTCAATTTTGGATGACAAGATTTATGGTCAGGAGAGGTGACACGGTTGCCAAGCAAATGATAATCGTCTCTTCCCATATATTCGCGATCGAAAATTCTATTTTTTCCGACCAGTGTGTTCCGTGAAATAGTATTAAGGTTATTTCCTTCAACGATGGCATGTCTTTTAGATTCGTATCTGGATGGCAGCGATCGAAGGATTTTCATCACAATTTCCTTTTCAGGAATTGTCCTACCCAATGCACATAATGCATTAACAATTTCAGACAGTTTGTGATAAAAATCGTCGAACGAATCTTCTTCTGCCATAGAAAGGTCTTCCCAATCGGAATTAAGGTTTTGAAGCCTAGCTTCCTTTTCACTGGGGTTACCTTCAAATACGCTTTCTAAAGTATCCCAAGATTCTTTAGACGTAGTGCATGAGACCATATGATGTCTAAGATTTGGGGAAACACCATGTAGGATGGCGTTCAACCCGTCGGAGTTTTTCCTTGCAGCAACTAACTCGGCAGTATTGTACATACATAAATCTTTTGGTACAATAACATCTCTTTCCATAACAACGGGAGTCTCATGGCCATTCACAACATATATCCATGATTGGAAGTCACGCGACTGAAGAAAAGTGCGCATAGCAACTTTCCACCATAGATAGTTTGAGCCATCGAGGAATGGTGGTACGTTAATAGAGATAGCACCTCTGTCAATAGAGTCAGATCGCTACAAACACAGACTTGTTAGGTATTGAACGTGTTTGCCCGCTCTGATACCAATTGAAAAAGCGGGGGTTTAACAACAACACCCAATATTTCGCTTAGCAATCTGTATGGACTAACTCCGAAATACTTTGCTAGAGAATCAACTAGACAGTCAGACTCAATCTAGATAAAAGTATCTCAAGGAGTTAATATCTCTCTCTTGATTTGATTTTTACTCAAGCTAAAAACAATAGCGAGTCTTTATCAAATACAAGGAATACTTGGACGGTACCAAAGACCAATGTCAAAGGATCAATCAATATCAATCAACAACCAAAGGTTGGATTTCCAATTGATGATCACGAACGCACAACTTGTATTATTTCAATTATATAAAATATAATGCGGAAAAGAAATAACACAGACACCAGAAATTTTGTTAACGAGGAAACCGCAAATGCATAAAAACCCCGGGACCTAGTCCAGATTGAATACACATTGTATTAAGCCGCTACAGACACTAGCCTACTGCAAACTAACTTCGGACTGGACTGTAGTTGAACCCCAATCAGTCTCCCACCGATCCAAGGTACAGTTATACTTCTACGCCTCTGATCCCAGCAGGATACTGCGCACTTGATTCCCTTAGCTGATCTCACCCACAACCAAGAGTTGCTGCAACCCAAAATCACAGACTTGATAATAAACAAATTTGTCTCACACAGAAAAGTCTAGAGGATAAATCTGTCTCCCGCAGATAAACCCTAGGTTTTGTTCCGTCTTTAGATATAAAATCAAGGTAACGGGAACCAATTGATAATCCGGTCTTATATTCCCGAAGAACATCCTAGATTAATCAATCACCTCTCTACAATCCTTCCTGACTACACAAGCGGATTGTCGAGGAATCCCAATGAAGTCTTTATGACGTTAACCAGGTTTTAGAGAAGAAAACCAAAGGTTAAAGGAGAATCGACTCTAGCGAGCGCACTAGTATCACACAGACATGTGGGGTTTGGTTTTTCCCATTGCTAGATGTCTCCTTTATATAGCCTTCAAATCATGTTTTTGCCTTAGTAACAAAGCAATCCATATTCACCGTTAGATGAAAACCTGATTTAGATTCAAGCTAATATTTCTCAAACGTTAGATCGAAAACTTAGCTTGTCACACACACTTGGGTAGACGTTTGTTGGGTTCGTGAAAACCATGCCCAAACGTGGACGTGTATGTTGGTTCAACAGAGTAACCCAAAAAGTTAACCATATGAGCATTTCATATTAACCTTGTTCTTATTCACCATAACTAGTTCAATTGACTCAAATGAACTAGTTCAAGAGTTGTTCAATTGCTATGAGATCTTATGTAACTACACAAGACACAATTGAAACAAAGATGATTTGATTCGATTGAATCGGCTCATGAACATTATAGCCACGGTTTGCCTTAGTAATTTAATGTTTCATGTTCAGAGCACATCTTTAGAACATAACCTCTTAAGTTCACAAACAAGTTCGTGGACTTAAGTTAATCTTTTGAAACTTTTCATGACTTTCGTCACTAGGTGAATATAAACTTGATCAAAGCGAAACGCTTTGCCAGCACACGATTTCGAGATAAAAGATAAGCAATGAATGCTCAGCTCGAAATGTCAAATGTGTATGATCTAGTCTATATAGCATACAACTTTTGTCTCATAACAAGTAGGAGATAGAAGAGATAGACTTTTGAGTGATACATAAGTTCAAGTCTCCACATACCTTTTTGTGGATGAAGTTCCACGGTTCCTTGTATAGATCTTCGTCGTTGTATGATGAATCGCCGTGAAGTCCTTGAGCTCAACTACACTTTTCTATCCTAGTCCGAGACTTAGTTATGTAGGCTAGAAATCAAGACTTATAGTTTTGATCACTAACATTGACAAACATGCTTGAGATAGCAACGCATGCGAGGTTGGCCGAGCTTTGCTCTAACAATCTCCCCCTTTGTCAATTTTAGTGACAAACTATTAATACATATGGAATACAAAAAAGATAAACTTTAGAGGCTCCTATTCCATAGTATAATCTTCAACGTTCCTTGAAATCTTCGTCCTTCCAAGTACTCCAATGATCCCAAAGGTTGTAAGTTTAGCACCATCGTTGTTGAAGATCCGTAGCTATAACAATGAGAGAGATCGAGATTCTCGATCATTATTATACAGTGTCATAGTATTATTATTATATAACATCAAAGTCCAATTGTATCACGACTTTAACAATAGTACTACGGTGATATGTATCACTCCCCCTTAGTCAATACTCCATCTCGATCATGGAAACCACTCCCTCTTACACATTGATCCGAAAACCATATGTATTTGTAGTGTGAACTACAATATTTCTCCCCTTTTTCTCAATAAAATTGGCAAAGGCACAAGAATGAGATCATAATGAAATTTCCACAAGAGACATTTCATGACCAAAAGAAAAAAATACATACCAACTTAATTTAGATGCAATCTAATAGCCTAAGCTAACAACATTCATCAAAGAGTTTTAAGATACAAGATAACCCCTGTAAAATTCCACAGCCGCACTCCCCGCAAGATATTACCATTAAGCACAAGTTCAAAAGAACTCTCCACCATTTGATGTCATTCCCGAGAGAACAACAAGAGCGACCTTAATTTCGAAAGAAAAGAAGGATTTTTTTATTGGACACCAAAAACCATAGGCTTGATTTCCTATATCCAAAGCTCAACCAAATTAACCACAAGTAAACCCATGATTAATTCAATTGGAATACGCAACTATATCAACCCACAAAAGTGATCAATTTAATTGAAAGTGCTCAACATAAGTAAACTCACGGAGCTATGACTAAGTCAATCACACGGAGATGACTAACTTAACCGTTCAAATACTCAACATAAGGAAAAACTTACAGAATATATGACTACATTAACCAAAGAACATGATAGTGTAGCCTTTCATATACTCAACACAAGAACTTGTGGAATATATGAAAACTCAACTAGATTAATTACAAGAGAACCTATAATTAATCTAATTGGAATACAAATAACCAAACTAATCACCGAAGTAATCAATTTAATTATTTTGGGCTCAATATAAGAGAACTTATGGAACCCCGACTAAGTTCATCATAGAATATGACAACCTTAACCGTACATGTACTCGACATAAGAAAGAAAACTTATGGAGTACAAACTAAATAACCAAACTAGTTGATTAATTTAGTTCTTAATGCTCGACATATAGCATCTTATGGAACAACCAACAAAGCCAAGGTAAATCGACTTAGTTGTAAGGTTCTCAACATAAGACACACAATGGAGCCTTCACGGTAAAACATAATAAAATGGATCAATGAAGATCAATACCGTGGATAACATACAAGGATCTATTCTATTTACCATCATAACGACATAATAGACTTTATCCTTGATGAACAAAAGATTTTATCCTATTTTCCATCAAATTAATGATTACATAGGCTTAACTTTTGTATATGTCAAAAGCCAATTCGTCCTTTCATCAATACGAATACCGATTCATGAACGACTTTACTTTTGACTGCAATATGGGACCTTCAAGTTCACGGACGTAAACAATACATATCCCATAAAATACTGCAATATCACAAACCATTAAAATATTGCAATAAACATCATCCTCCAAATATTTTTAGAATTTAATACCGATAAACCTAAAAAATAACATAAGAAGATGAAAACAAAAATAGCCATGTGTAGTCACAATCATCGCTATTCAAGGCACTAGTTATTCTTCCAACTAATCCAAAAAGAAGACATACTAGGTATCTATACCTCTTAACAATAATTTCACTTACCTTGAATATTCTTCTCGTATTCCCTATATGCTTCAATCTCATCTTCGATTAGGTCAATCCTTGATTCAAGACTATCCATTTTCTCCTCAAGTTTTTTTGGAAGACACTTCAAGTTCATTTTTCAGAGCACGAACTTGTTCCAAAATGAGATTCATGGTTAGAGAGAGATTTTCAAACTGAGAGACAGAAAGGTTCTCATCAGAAGAAGAGACATGTTTGTCATAGGACATCTCATTGTCAGAAGAATCAAAACGGATCTTCTTTGAGGGAAATATAATTGTCCATACATCACTTTGTTTACTTGAAAGACTAGAGGAGGACATGATAGAGAGGATGAAATGAGAGTGCTGAAGAGGTAGAGCCTTTTTAAAAGGAATACAGGTGTATAATTCCCAGAAACACCCTTTTTACCTAATCATAACAGAAGTTGGTTATTAAAAAAAAAAAATTGAAGCCGTTCTCGAACAAGACCTGAAAAAACACAAAAAAAAAATATGTTATAGTCCCCTTGTATATTATGATTCTTGTATAAGAGGAAGATAAAACAAGAATCATTTTTCAACAACATTACTGAGCATAAGGCCTCCAATCCAAGTTTGGACTGGGATAATCTTTGCAAAGAGAGAAACCACCCATTTCACTAGGTTTCTGCTTATCCATTGTGATCAGAGTTTTAGAAAACTTGATTGCAGATCTTTGCAAATTCTGCACCGTTTTTGAAAACACCTTTTGATGAAAGGTAGACTTCCTTTTTTTCCAGCATACTACGGTTAGACAGTGAGGATTGTTTTTGATTTGACGTGCTAATATAATCCTGAGGTGAACTCAACTGAACGGAGTGATTTGGTAGACTCTTTTCCGATAAACTCCTGGAGTTCACCACAAAATCAGGAGAGATTTGCTGATCCAACACAGGCGGACATGTCACGAAGGAATCATGAGAATGATTTTCAGCAAAAAGACTGAGAGAGCAATCATATATTTCCTCAAGACAATAATCAAGAGTATTCATCCATGCTTTAGTTATCTCTCTTATCTCCATTTCAGGATTTTTAGAAGAGGCTTGAACACACATAAGACCAGTTTCATTAGTACGGCTCTTCTTGGTATTCTTATCCTTTATATTGACTAACGAAGTTTTCTTTTGAGACTTTCTTTTACTACGTCTGAGTATCTTCTTAAGTTTTTGTATAAACAAAGACAACGTAGAAATAAAGCAATTCTCATTTTTCTCTTT
Source organism: Papaver somniferum (assembly GCF_003573695.1). Taxonomy (NCBI): domain Eukaryota; kingdom Viridiplantae; phylum Streptophyta; class Magnoliopsida; order Ranunculales; family Papaveraceae; genus Papaver; species Papaver somniferum. The sequence continues at coordinate 89,325,271 of NC_039358.1, forward strand.
CGTCAATTTTGGATGACAAGATTTATGGTCAGGAGAGGTGACACGGTTGCCAAGCAAATGATAATCGTCTCTTCCCATATATTCGCGATCGAAAATTCTATTTTTTCCGACCAGTGTGTTCCGTGAAATAGTATTAAGGTTATTTCCTTCAACGATGGCATGTCTTTTAGATTCGTATCTGGATGGCAGCGATCGAAGGATTTTCATCACAATTTCCTTTTCAGGAATTGTCCTACCCAATGCACATGATGCATTAACAATTTTAGACAGTTTGTGATAAAAATCGTCGAACGAATCTTCTTCTGCCATAGAAAGGTCTTCTCAATCGTAATTAAGGTTTTGAAGCCTAGCTTCGTTTTCACTGGGGTTACCTTCAATACGCTTTCTAAAGTATCCCAAGCTTCTTTAGACGTAGTGCATGAGACCACATGATGTCTAAGATTTGGGGAAACAACATGTAGGATGGCGTTCAACCCGTCAGAGTTTTGCCTTGCAGCAACTAACTCGGCAGTATTGTACATACATAAATCTTTTGGTACAATAACATCTCTTTCGATAATAACAGGAGTCTCATAGCCATTCACAACACATATCCATGATTGGAAGTCACGCGAATGAAGAAAAATGCGCATAGAAACTTTCCACCATAGATAGTTTGAGCCATCGAGAACTGGTGGTACGTTAATAGAGATAGCACCTCTGTCCATAGAGTCATATCGCTACAAACACAGACTTGTTAGGTCTTGAACGTGTTTGCCTGCTCTGATACCAATTGAAAAAGAGGGGGTCTAACAACACCACCCAATATTTCGATTAGCAATCTGTATGGACTAACTCTGAAATACTTTGCTAGAGAATCAACTAGACAGTCAGACTCAATCTAGATAAAAGTATCTCAAGGAGTTAATATCTCTCTCTTGATTTGATTTTTACTCAAGCTAAAAACAATAGCGAGTCTTTATCAAATACAAGGAATACTTGGACGGTACCAAAGACCAATGTCAAAGGATCAATCAATATCAATCAACAACCAAAGGTTGGATTTCCAATTGATGATCACGAACGCACAACTTGTATTATTTCAATTATATAAAATATAATGCGGAAAAGAAATAACACAGACACCAGAAATTTTGTTAACGAGGAAACCGCAAATGCATAAAAACCCCGGGACCTAGTCCAGATTGAATACACACTGTATTAAGCCGCTACAGACACTAGCCTACTGCAAACTAACTTCGGACTGGACTGTAGTTGAACCCCAATCAGTCTCCCACCGATCCAAGGTACAGTTATACTTCTACGCCTCTGATCCCAGCAGGATACTGCGCACTTGATTCCCTTAGCTGATCTCACCCACAACCAAGAGTTGCTGCAACCCAAAATCACAGACTTGATAATAAACAAATTTGTCTCACACAGAAAAGTCTAGAGGATAAATCTGTCTCCCGCAGATAAACCCTAGGTTTTGTTCCGTCTTTAGATATAAAATCAAGGTAACGGGAACCAATTGATAATCCGGTCTTATATTCCCGAAGAACATCCTAGATTAATCAATCACCTCTCTACAATCCTTCCTGACTACACAAGCGGATTGTCGAGGAATCCCAATGAAGTCTTTATGACGTTAACCAGGTTTTAGAGAAGAAAACCAAAGGTTAAAGGAGAATCGACTCTAGCGAGCGCACTAGTATCACACAGACATGTGGGGTTTGGTTTTTCCCATTGCTAGATGTCTCCTTTATATAGCCTTCAAATCATGTTTTTGCCTTAGTAACAAAGCAATCCATATTCACCGTTAGATGAAAACCTGATTTAGATTCAAGCTAATATTTCTCAAACGTTAGATCGAAAACTTAGCTTGTCACACACACTTGGGTAGACGTTTGTTGGGTTCGTGAAAACCATGCCCAAACGTGGACGTGTATGTTGGTTCAACAGAGTAACCCAAAAAGTTAACCATATGAGCATTTCATATTAACCTTGTTCTTATTCACCATAACTAGTTCAATTGACTCAAATGAACTAGTTCAAGAGTTGTTCAATTGCTATGAGATCTTATGTAACTACACAAGACACAATTGAAACAAAGATGATTTGATTCGATTGAATCGGCTCATGAACATTATAGCCACGGTTTGCCTTAGTAATTTAATGTTTCATGTTCAGAGCACATCTTTAGAACATAACCTCTTAAGTTCACAAACAAGTTCGTGGACTTAAGTTAATCTTTTGAAACTTTTCATGACTTTCGTCACTAGGTGAATATAAACTTGATCAAAGCGAAACGCTTTGCCAGCACACGATTTCGAGATAAAAGATAAGCAATGAATGCTCAGCTCGAAATGTCAAATGTGTATGATCTAGTCTATATAGCATACAACTTTTGTCTCATAACAAGTAGGAGATAGAAGAGATAGACTTTTGAGTGATACATAAGTTCAAGTCTCCACATACCTTTTTGTGGATGAAGTTCCACGGTTCCTTGTATAGATCTTCGTCGTTGTATGATGAATCGCCGTGAAGTCCTTGAGCTCAACTACACTTTTCTATCCTAGTCCGAGACTTAGTTATGTAGGCTAGAAATCAAGACTTATAGTTTTGATCACTAACATTGACAAACATGCTTGAGATAGCAACGCATGCGAGGTTGGCCGAGCTTTGCTCTAACAATCTCCCCCTTTGTCAATTTTAGTGACAAACTATTAATACATATGGAATACAAAAAAGATAAACTTTAGAGGCTCCTATTCCATAGTATAATCTTCAACGTTCCTTGAAATCTTCGTCCTTCCAAGTACTCCAATGATCCCAAAGGTTGTAAGTTTAGCACCATCGTTGTTGAAGATCCGTAGCTATAACAATGAGAGAGATCGAGATTCTCGATCATTATTATACAGTGTCATAGTATTATTATTATATAACATCAAAGTCCAATTGTATCACGACTTTAACAATAGTACTACGGTGATATGTATCACTCCCCCTTAGTCAATACTCCATCTCGATCATGGAAACCACTCCCTCTTACACATTGATCCGAAAACCATATGTATTTGTAGTGTGAACTACAATATTTCTCCCCTTTTTCTCAATAAAATTGGCAAAGGCACAAGAATGAGATCATAATGAAATTTCCACAAGAGACATTTCATGACCAAAAGAAAAAAATACATACCAACTTAATTTAGATGCAATCTAATAGCCTAAGCTAACAACATTCATCAAAGAGTTTTAAGATACAAGATAACCCCTGTAAAATTCCACAGCCGCACTCCCCGCAAGATATTACCATTAAGCACAAGTTCAAAAGAACTCTCCACCATTTGATGTCATTCCCGAGAGAACAACAAGAGCGACCTTAATTTCGAAAGAAAAGAAGGATTTTTTTATTGGACACCAAAAACCATAGGCTTGATTTCCTATATCCAAAGCTCAACCAAATTAACCACAAGTAAACCCATGATTAATTCAATTGGAATACGCAACTATATCAACCCACAAAAGTGATCAATTTAATTGAAAGTGCTCAACATAAGTAAACTCACGGAGCTATGACTAAGTCAATCACACGGAGATGACTAACTTAACCGTTCAAATACTCAACATAAGGAAAAACTTACAGAATATATGACTACATTAACCAAAGAACATGATAGTGTAGCCTTTCATATACTCAACACAAGAACTTGTGGAATATATGAAAACTCAACTAGATTAATTACAAGAGAACCTATAATTAATCTAATTGGAATACAAATAACCAAACTAATCACCGAAGTAATCAATTTAATTATTTTGGGCTCAATATAAGAGAACTTATGGAACCCCGACTAAGTTCATCATAGAATATGACAACCTTAACCGTACATGTACTCGACATAAGAAAGAAAACTTATGGAGTACAAACTAAATAACCAAACTAGTTGATTAATTTAGTTCTTAATGCTCGACATATAGCATCTTATGGAACAACCAACAAAGCCAAGGTAAATCGACTTAGTTGTAAGGTTCTCAACATAAGACACACAATGGAGCCTTCACGGTAAAACATAATAAAATGGATCAATGAAGATCAATACCGTGGATAACATACAAGGATCTATTCTATTTACCATCATAACGACATAATAGACTTTATCCTTGATGAACAAAAGATTTTATCCTATTTTCCATCAAATTAATGATTACATAGGCTTAACTTTTGTATATGTCAAAAGCCAATTCGTCCTTTCATCAATACGAATACCGATTCATGAACGACTTTACTTTTGACTGCAATATGGGACCTTCAAGTTCACGGACGTAAACAATACATATCCCATAAAATACTGCAATATCACAAACCATTAAAATATTGCAATAAACATCATCCTCCAAATATTTTTAGAATTTAATACCGATAAACCTAAAAAATAACATAAGAAGATGAAAACAAAAATAGCCATGTGTAGTCACAATCATCGCTATTCAAGGCACTAGTTATTCTTCCAACTAATCCAAAAAGAAGACATACTAGGTATCTATACCTCTTAACAATAATTTCACTTACCTTGAATATTCTTCTCGTATTCCCTATATGCTTCAATCTCATCTTCGATTAGGTCAATCCTTGATTCAAGACTATCCATTTTCTCCTCAAGTTTTTTTGGAAGACACTTCAAGTTCATTTTTCAGAGCACGAACTTGTTCCAAAATGAGATTCATGGTTAGAGAGAGATTTTCAAACTGAGAGACAGAAAGGTTCTCATCAGAAGAAGAGACATGTTTGTCATAGGACATCTCATTGTCAGAAGAATCAAAACGGATCTTCTTTGAGGGAAATATAATTGTCCATACATCACTTTCTTTACTTGAAAGACTAGAGGAGGACATGATAGAGAGGATGAAATGAGAGTGCTGAAGAGGTAGAGCCTTTTTAAAAGGAATACAGGTGTATAATTCCCAGAAACACCCTTTTTACCTAATCATAACAGAAGTTGGTTATTAAAAAAAAAAAATTGAAGCCGTTCTCGAACAAGACCTGAAAAAACACAAAAAAAAAATATGTTATAGTCCCCTTGTATATTATGATTCTTGTATAAGAGGAAGATAAAACAAGAATCATTTTTCAACAACATTACTGAGCATAAGGCCTCCAATCCAAGTTTGGACTGGGATAATCTTTGCAAAGAGAGAAACCACCCATTTCACTAGGTTTCTGCTTATCCATTGTGATCAGAGTTTTAGAAAACTTGATTGCAGATCTTTGCAAATTCTGCACCGTTTTTGAAAACACCTTTTGATGAAAGGTAGACTTCCTTTTTTTCCAGCATACTACGGTTAGACAGTGAGGATTGTTTTTGATTTGACGTGCTAATATAATCCTGAGGTGAACTCAACTGAACGGAGTGATTTGGTAGACTCTTTTCCGATAAACTCCTGGAGTTCACCACAAAATCAGGAGAGATTTGCTGATCCAACACAGGCGGACATGTCACGAAGGAATCATGAGAATGATTTTCAGCAAAAAGACTGAGAGAGCAATCATATATTTCCTCAAGACAATAATCAAGAGTATTCATCCATGCTTTAGTTATCTCTCTTATCTCCATTTCAGGATTTTTAGAAGAGGCTTGAACACACATAAGACCAGTTTCATTAGTACGGCTCTTCTTGGTATTCTTATCCTTTATATTGACTAACGAAGTTTTCTTTTGAGACTTTCTTTTACTACGTCTGAGTATCTTCTTAAGTTTTTGTATAAACAAAGACAACGTAGAAATAAAGCAATTCTCATTTTTCTCTTTCGTCAATTTTGGATGACAAGATTTATGGTCAGGAGAGGTGACACGGTTGCCAAGCAAATGATAATCGTCTCTTCCCATATATTCGCGATCGAAAATTCTATTTTTTCCGACCAGTGTGTTCCGTGAAATAGTATTAAGGTTATTTCCTTCAACGATGGCATGTCTTTTAGATTCGTATCTGGATGGCAGCGATCGAAGGATTTTCATCACAATTTCCTTTTCAGGAATTGTCCTACCCAATGCACATAATGCATTAACAATTTCAGACAGTTTGTGATAAAAATCGTCGAACGAATCTTCTTCTGCCATAGAAAGGTCTTCCCAATCGGAATTAAGGTTTTGAAGCCTAGCTTCCTTTTCACTGGGGTTACCTTCAAATACGCTTTCTAAAGTATCCCAAGATTCTTTAGACGTAGTGCATGAGACCATATGATGTCTAAGATTTGGGGAAACACCATGTAGGATGGCGTTCAACCCGTCGGAGTTTTTCCTTGCAGCAACTAACTCGGCAGTATTGTACATACATAAATCTTTTGGTACAATAACATCTCTTTCCATAACAACGGGAGTCTCATGGCCATTCACAACATATATCCATGATTGGAAGTCACGCGACTGAAGAAAAGTGCGCATAGCAACTTTCCACCATAGATAGTTTGAGCCATCGAGGAATGGTGGTACGTTAATAGAGATAGCACCTCTGTCAATAGAGTCAGATCGCTACAAACACAGACTTGTTAGGTATTGAACGTGTTTGCCCGCTCTGATACCAATTGAAAAAGCGGGGGTTTAACAACAACACCCAATATTTCGCTTAGCAATCTGTATGGACTAACTCTGAAATACTTTGCTAGAGAATCAACTAGACAGTCAGACTCAATCTAGATAAAAGTATCTCAAGGAGTTAATATCTCTCTCTTGATTTGATTTTTACTCAAGCTAAAAACAATAGCGAGTCTTTATCAAATACAAGGAATACTTGGACGGTACCAAAGACCAATGTCAAAGGATCAATCAATATCAATCAACAACCAAAGGTTGGATTTCCAATTGATGATCACGAACGCACAACTTGTATTATTTCAATTATATAAAATATAATGCGGAAAAGAAATAACACAGACACCAGAAATTTTGTTAACGAGGAAACCGCAAATGCATAAAAACCCCGGGACCTAGTCCAGATTGAATACACACTGTATTAAGCCGCTACAGACACTAGCCTACTGCAAACTAACTTCGGACTGGACTGTAGTTGAACCCCAATCAGTCTCCCACCGATCCAAGGTACAGTTATACTTCTACGCCTCTGATCCCAGCAGGATACTGCGCACTTGATTCCCTTAGCTGATCTCACCCACAACCAAGAGTTGCTGCAACCCAAAATCACAGACTTGATAATAAAAAAATTTGTCTCACACAGAAAAGTCTAGAGGATAAATCTGTCTCCCGCAGATAAACCCTAGGTTTTGTTCCGTCTTTAGATATAAAATCAAGGTAACGGGAACCAATTGATAATCCGGTCTTATATTCCCGAAGAACATCCTAGATTAATCAATCACCTCTCTACAATCCTTCCTGACTACACAAGCGGATTGTCGAGGAATCCCAATGAAGTCTTTATGACGTTAACCAGGTTTTAGAGAAGAAAACCAAAGGTTAAAGGAGAATCGACTCTAGCGAGCGCACTAGTATCACACAGACATGTGGGGTTTGGTTTTTCCCATTGCTAGATGTCTCCTTTATATAGCCTTCAAATCATGTTTTTGCCTTAGTAACAAAGCAATCCATATTCACCGTTAGATGAAAACCTGATTTAGATTCAAGCTAATATTTCTCAACCGTTAGATCGAAAACTTAGCTTGTCACACACACTTGGGTAGACGTTTGTTGGGTTCGTGAAAACCATGCCCAAACGTGGACGTGTATGTTGGTTCAACAGAGTAACCCAAAAAGTTAACCATATGAGCATTTCATATTAACCTTGTTCTTATTCACCATAACTAGTTCAATTGACTCAAATGAACTAGTTCAAGAGTTGTTCAATTGCTATGAGATCTTATGTAACTACACAAGACACAATTGAAACAAAGATGATTTGATTCGATTGAATCGGCTCATGAACATTATAGCCACGGTTTGCCTTAGTAATTTAATGTTTCATGTTCAGAGCACATCTTTAGAACATAACCTCTTAAGTTCACAAACAAGTTCGTGGACTTAAGTTAATCTTTTGAAACTTTTCATGACTTTCGTCACTAGGTGAATATAAACTTGATCAAAGCGAAACGCTTTGCCAGCACACGATTTCGAGATAAAAGATAAGCAATGAATGCTCAGCTCGAAATGTCAAATGTGTATGATCTAGTCTATATAGCATACAACTTTTGTCTCATAACAAGTAGGAGATAGAAGAGATAGACTTTTGAGTGATACATAAGTTCAAGTCTCCACATACCTTTTTGTGGATGAAGTTCCACGGTTCCTTGTATAGATCTTCGTCGTTGTATGATGAATCGCCGTGAAGTCCTTGAGCTCAACTACACTTTTCTATCCTAGTCCGAGACTTAGTTATGTAGGCTAGAAATCAAGACTTATAGTTTTGATCACTAACATTGACAAACATGCTTGAGATAGCAACGCATGCGAGGTTGGCCGAGCTTTGCTCTAACAATCTCCCCCTTTGTCAATTTTAGTGACAAACTATTAATACATATGGAATACAAAAAAGATAAACTTTAGAGGCTCCTATTCCATAGTATAATCTTCAACGTTCCTTGAAATCTTCGTCCTTCCAAGTACTCCAATGATCCCAAAGGTTGTAAGTTTAGCACCATCGTTGTTGAAGATCCGTAGCTATAACAATGAGAGAGATCGAGATTCTCGATCATTATTATACAGTGTCATAGTATTATTATTATAACATCAAAGTCCAATTGTATCACGACTTTAACAATAGTACTACGGTGATATGTATCACTCCCCCTTAGTCAATACTCCATCTCGATCATGGAAACCACTCCCCTTACACATTGATCCGAAAACCATATGTATTTGTAGTGTGAACTACAATATTTCTCCCCTTTTTCTCAATAAAATTGGCAAAGGCACAAGAATGAGATCATAATGAAATTTCCACAAGAGACATTTCATGACCAAAAGAAAAAATACATACCAACTTAATTTAGATGCAATCTAATAGCCTAAGCTAACAACATTCATCAAGAGTTTTAAGATACAAGATAACCCCTGTAAAATTCCACAGCCGCACTCCCCGCAAGATATTACCATTAAGCACAAGTTCAAAAGAACTCTCCCCATTTGATGTCATTCCCGAGAGAACAACAAGAGCGACCTTAATTTCGAAAGAAAAGAAGGATTTTTTTATTGGACACCAAAAACCATAGGCTGATTTCCTATATCCAAAGCTCAACCAAATTAACCACAAGTAAACCCATGATTAATTCAATTGGAATACGCAACTATATCAACCCACAAAAGTGATCAATTTAATTGAAAGTGCTCAACATAAGTAAACTCACGGAGCTATGACTAAGTCAATCACACGGAGATGACTAACTTAACCGTTCAAATACTCAACATAAGGAAAACTTACAGAATATATGACTACATTAACCAAAGAACATGATAGTGTAGCCTTTCATATACTCAACACAAGAACTTGTGGAATATATGAAAACTCAACTAGATTAATTACAAGAGAACCTATAATTAATCTAATTGGAATACAAATAACCAAACTAATCACCGAAGTAATCAATTTAATTATTTTGGGCTCAATAAGAGAACTTATGGAACCCCGACTAAGTTCATCATAGAATATGACAACCTTAACCGTACATGTACTCGACATAAGAAAGAAAACTTATGGAGTACAAACTAAATAACCAAACTAGTTGATTAATTTAGTTCTTAATGCTCGACATATAGCATCTTATGGAACAACCAACAAAGCCAAGGTAAATCGACTTAGTTGTAAGGTTCTCAACATAAGACACACAATGGAGCCTTCACGGTAAAACATAATAAAATGGATCAATGAAGATCAATACCGTGGATAACATACAAGGATCTATTCTATTTCCATCATAACGACATAATAGACTTTATCCTTGATGAACAAAAGATTTTATCCTATTTTCCATCAAATTAATGATTACATAGGCTTAACTTTTGTATATGTCAAAAGCCAATTCGTCCTTTCATCAATACGAATACCGATTCATGAACGACTTTACTTTTGACTGCAATATGGGACCTTCAAGTTCACGGACGTAAACAATACATATCCCATAAAATACTGCAATATCACAAACCATTAAAATATTGCAATAAACATCATCCTCCAAATATTTTTAGAATTTAATACCGATAAACCTAAAAAATAACATAAGAAGATGAAAACAAAAATAGCCATGTGTAGTCACAATCATCGCTATTCAAGGCACTAGTTATTCTTCCAACTAATCCAAAAAGAAGACATACTAGGTATCTATACCTCTTAACAATAATTTCACTTACCTTGAATATTCTTCTCGTATTCCCTATATGCTTCAATCTCATCTTCGATTAGGTCAATCCTTGATTCAAGACTATCCATTTTCTCCTCAAGTTTTTTGGAAGACACTTCAAGTTCATTTTTCAGAGCACGAACTTGTTCCAAAATGAGATTCATGGTTAGAGAGAGATTTCAAACTGAGAGACAAAAGGGTTCTCATCAGAAGAAGAGACATGTTTGTCATAGGACATCTCATTGTCAGAAGAATCAAACGGATCTTCTTTGAGGGAAATATAATTGTCCATACATCACTTTCTTTACTTGAAAGACTAGAGGAGGACATGATAGAGAGGATGAAATGAGAGTGCTGAAGAGGTAGAGCCTTTTAAAAGGAATACAGGTGTATAATTCCCAGAAACACCCTTTTTACCTAATCATAACAGAAGTTGGTTATTAAAAAAAAAAATTGAAGCCGTTCTCGAACAAGACCTGAAAAAACACAAAAAAAAATATGTTATAGTCCCCTTGTATATTATGATTCTTGTATAAGAGGAAGATAAACAAGAATCATTTTTCAACAACATTACTGAGCATAAGGCCTCCAATCCAAGTTGGACTGGGATAATCTTTGCAAAGAGAGAAACCACCCATTTCACTAGGTTTCTGCTTATCCATTGTGATCAGAGTTTTAGAAAACTTGATTGCAGATCTTTGCAAATTCTGCACCGTTTTTGAAACACCTTTTGATGAAAGGTAGACTTCCTTTTTTTCCAGCATACTACCGGTTAGACAGTGAGGATTGTTTTTGATTTGACGTGCTAATATATCCTGAGGTGAACTCAACTGAACGGAGTGATTTGGTAGACTCTTTTCCGATAAACTCCTGGAGTTCAACACAAAATCAGGAGAGGTTTGCTGATCCAACACAGGCGGACATGTCACGAAGGAATCATGAGAATGATTTTCAGCAAAAAGACTGAGAGAGCAATCATATATTTCCTCAAACAATAATCAAGAGTATTCATCCATGCTTTAGTTATCTCTCTTATCTCCATTTCAGGATTTTTAGAAGAGGCTTGAACACACATAAGACCAGTTTCATTAGTACGGCTCTTCTTGGTATTCTTATCCTTTATATTGACTAACGAAGTTTTCTTTTGAGACTTTCTTTTACTACGTCTGAGTATCTTCTTAAGTTTTTGTATAAACAAAGACAACGTAGAAATAAAGCAATTCTCACTTTTCTCTTTCGTCAATTTTGGATGACAAGATTTATGGTCAGGAGAGGTGACACGGTTGCCAAGCAAATGATATCGTCTCTTCCCATATATTCGCGATCGAAAATTCTATTTTTTCCGACCAGTGTGTTCCGTGAAATAGTAATTAAGGTTTATTTCCTTCAACGATGGCATGTCTTTTAGATTCGTATCTGGATGGCAGCGATCGAAGGATTTTCATCACAATTTCCTTTTCAGGAATTGTCCTACCCAATGCACATAATGCATTAACAATTTCAGACAGTTTGTGATAAAAATCGTCGAACGAATCTTCTTCTGCCATAGAAAGGTCTTCCCAATCGGAATTAAGGTTTTGAAGCCTAGCTTCCTTTTCACTGGGGTTACCTTCAATACGCTTTCTAAAGTATCCCAAGATTCTTTAGACGTAGTGCATGAGACCATATGATGTCTAAGATTTGGGGAAACACCATGTAGGATGGCGTTCAACCCGTCGGAGTTTTTCCTTGCAGCAACTAACTCGGCAGTATTGTACATACATAAATCTTTTGGTACAATAACATCTCTTTCCATAACAACGGGAGTCTCATGGCCATTCACAACATATATCCATGATTGGAAGTCACGCGACTGAAGAAAAGTGCGCATAGCAACTTTCCACCATAGATAGTTTGAGCCATCGAGGAATGGTGGTACGTTAATAGAGATAGCACCTCTGTCAATAGAGTCAGATCGCTACAAACACAGACTTGTTAGGTATTGAACGTGTTTGCCCGCTCTGATACCAATTGAAAAAGCGGGGGTTTAACAACAACACCCAATATTTCGCTTAGCAATCTGTATGGACTAACTCCGAAATACTTTGCTAGAGAATCAACTAGACAGTCAGACTCAATCTAGATAAAAGTATCTCAAGGAGTTAATATCTCTCTCTTGATTTGATTTTTACTCAAGATAAAAACAATAGCGAGTCTTTATCAAATACAAGGAATACTTGGACGGTACCAAAGATCAATGTCAAAGGATCAATCAATATCAATCAACAACCAAAGGTTGGATTTCCAATTGATGATCACGAACGCACAACTTGTATTATTTCAATTATATAAAATATAATGCGGAAAAGAAATAACACAGACACCAGAAATTTTGTTAACGAGGAAACCGCAAATGCATAAAAACCCCGGGACCTAGTCCAGATTGAATACGCATTGTATTAAGCCGCTACAGACACTAGCCTACTGCAAACTAACTTAGGACTGGACTATAGTTGAACCCCAATCAGTCTCCCACCGATCCAAGGTATAATTGTACTCCTACGCCTCTGATCCGAGCAGGATACTGCGCACTTGATTCCCTTAGCTGATCTCACCCACAACCAAGAGTTGCTGCAACCCAAAATCACAGACTTGATAATAAACAGATATGTCTCACACAAAAAAGTCTATAAGAGGATAAATCTGTCTCCCACAGGTAAACCCTAGGTTTTGTTCCGTCTTTAGATATAAAATCAAGGTAACCGGAACCAATTGATAATCCGGTCTTATATTCCCGAGAATTTCTGCTGAGTTTGGAAAACTCAACCGATTAACTTAAGTCCGCGAACTTGTTTGTGAACTTAAGAGGTTATAATCTAAAGATGTGCTCTGAACATGAAACATTAAATTACTAAGGATTGCTTTATGCAAACCGTGGCTATAATGTTCATGAGCCGATTTAATCGAATCGAATCATCTTTGCTTCAATTGTGTCTTGTGTAGTTACATAAGATCTCATAGCAATTGAACAACTTTGTAACTAGTTCATTTGAGTCAATAGAACTAGTTATGGTGAAGAAGAACAAGGTTAATATGAAATGCTCATATGGTTAACCTTTTGGGTTACTATGTTGAACCAACATACATGTACACGTTTGGGCATGGTTTTCACGAACCCAGTAAACGTCTACCCAAGTGTCTGTGACAGGCTAATTTTTCGATCTAACGGTTGAGAAATATTAGCTTGAATCTAAATCAGGTTTTCGTCTAACGGTGAATAAGGATTGCTTTGTAACTAAGGCAAAACCCTGATTTGAAGGCTATATAAAGGAGACATCTAGCATTGTGCAAAACTAATCCCCACACGTCTGTGTGTTACTAGTGCGCCCGCTAGAGTCGATCTCCATTAACCTTTGATTTTCTTCTCTAAAATCAGGTTAACGACTTAAAGTCTTCATTGGGATTGTGAAACCAGACCGATACTACTTTATCGTAGTTGTGTGATCTGATCTTGCATCTTCTATCGTCCGAGTACAATCGATTGATTGGATTGAGATCGTGAGAGTTCTACAATAGGCAAGATAAAGAAGTCACAAACATCTTCGTCTCACTGTTTGTGATTCCTCGACATTCCGCTTGTGTAGTCAGGAAGGATTGTAGAGAGGTAATTGAATAATCTAGGTTGTTCTTCGGGAATATAAGACCGGATTATTAATTGGTTATTGTTACCTTGATTTTATATCTAAAGACGGAACAAAACCTAGGGTTTATATGTGGGAGACAGATTTATCCTTTTATGGACTTTTCTGTGTGAGAGACAGATTTGTTTATTATCAAGTCTGTGATTTTGGGTTACAGCAACTCTTGGTTGTGGGTGAGATCAGCTAAGGGGAATCAAGTGCGTAGTATCCTGCTGGGATCAGAGGCATAGGAGTACAACTGTACCTTGGATCGGTGGGAGACTGATTTGGGTTCAACTATAGTCCAGTGCGAAGTTAGCTTGGAGTAGGCTAGTGTCTATAGCGGCTTAATACAGTGTGTATTTAATCTGGACTAGGTCCCGGAGTTTTTCTGCATTTGCGGTTTCCTCGTTAACAAAATTTCTGGTGTCTGTGTTATTTCTTTTCCGCATTATATTTTGTATAATTGAAATAATACAGGTTGTGCGTTCGTGATCATCAATTGGAAATCCAACCTTTGGTTATTGATTGATATTGATTGATCCTTGGACGTTGGTCTTTGGTATCGTCCAAGTTATTCCTTGTATTTGATAAAGACTCGCTATTGTTTTTAGTTTGAGTAAAAATAAAATCAAGAGAGAGATATTAACTCCTTGAGATACTTTTATCTAGGTTGAGTCTGACCGTCTAGTTGATTCTCTAGCAAAGTATTTCGGAGTTAGTTCATACAGATTGCTAATCGAAATATTGGGTGGTGTTGTTAGACCCCCGCTTTTTTCACCCATGATTGAAAATCACGCGATTAAAGAAAAGCTCGCATAGCAATTTTCCACCATAAGTAATTGGAGCCATCGAAGACTGGTGGTACGTTAATAGAGATAGCACCTCTGTCCATAGAGTCAGATCGCTACAAACACAGACTGATGAGGTCTTAAACGTGTTTTCCTGCTCTGATGCCAATTGAAAAGGCGGGGGTCTAACAACACCACACAATATTTCGCTTAGAAATCTGTATGGACAAACTCCAATATACATTTTATGAGAACCAACTAGACAGTTAGACTCAATCAATAAAAATATATATAAGAGAGTTTATATCTCAATCTCTCGATTTGATCTTTACTCAAGCAAAATGAAATCTGCGAGTCTTTATCAAAGAGAGATAACTTGGACAGTACCAAAGACCAATGTCCAAGGATCAATCAATATCAATCAACAACCAAAGGTTGGATTTCCAATTGATGATCTTAAACGCACAACCTGTATTGTTTCAGTTATATAAAAAATATAATGCGGAAAAGAAATAACACAGACACCAGAAGTTTTGTTAACGAGGAAACCGCAAATGCAGAAAAACCGCGGGACCTAGTCCAGATTGAATACACACTGTATTAAGCCGCTACAGACACTAGCCTACTACAAGCTAACTTCGTACTGGACTATAGTTGAACCCCAATCAGTCTCCCACTAATTCAAGGTACAGTTTTACTCCTACGCCTTTGATCCCAGCAGGATACTGCGCACTTGATTCCCTTAGCTGATCTCACCCACAACTAAGAGTTGCTATAACCCAAAATCACAGACTTGATAATAAACAAATCTGTCTCACACATAAAAGTCTATCAAAGGATAAATCTGCCTCCAACAGAAAAATCCTAGGTTTTTGTTCCGTCTTAAGATATAAAATCAAGGTGAATAATCCGGTCTTATATTCCCGAAGAACAGCCTAGATTAATCAATCACCTCTCAACAATCCTTCTTGACTACACAAGCGGTTTGTCGAGGAATCACAAACAGTTAGATGAAGATGTTTGTGACTTCTTTATCTTGCATATCGGAGAACTCTCACGATCTCAAGACAATCAATATATTGTACTCGTACGATAGAAGATGCAAGATCAGATCACACAACTATGATAAAAGTAGTATCGGTCTGGCTTCACAATCCCAATGAAGTCTTTATGACGTTAACCAGGTTTTAGAGAAGAAAACCAAAGGTTAAAGGAGAATCGACTCTAGCGAGCGCACTAGTATCACACAGACGTGTGGGGTTTGGTTTTGCCCAATGCTAGATGTCTCCTTTATATAGCCTTCAAATCAGGGTTTTGCCTTAGTTACAAATCAATTGATATTCACCGTTAGATGAAAACCTGATTTAGATTCAAGCTAATATTTCTCAACCGTTAGATCGACAACGTAGCCTGTCACACACACTTGGGTTAGACATTTACTGGGTTTGTGAAAACCATGCCCAAACGTGTACGTGTATGTTGGTTCAACATAGTAACCCAAAAGGTTAACCATATGAGCATTTCATATTAAACTAGTTCTTCTTCACCATAACTAGTTCAATTGACTCAAATGAACTAGTTAGAAAGTTGTTCAATTGCTATGAGATCTTATGTAACTACACAAGACACAATTGAAACAAAGATGATTCGATTCGATGAATCGGCTCATGAAATTTATAGCCATGGTATGCATAAAGCATTCCTTAGTAATTTAAGTTTCATGTTCAGAGCACATCTTTAGATCATAACCACTTAAGCTCACAAACAAGTTTGCGGACTTAAGGCAACCGGCAGAGTTTTCCAAACTCAGCAGAAAATCTCGGCAAAGAGACTTCCTCCAGTTCGCGGACTAGGTTCGCAGACTGAGTTCGCGGACTAAACACACAAACGAGTTTTTTGGAAAATCCCAGCAGAAATTCTCGGCAAGAGAATTTTCGTCAGTTCGCGGACTTAGCAAAGCCTAATCCTCCGTTTTCTCTCAATCAACAAAGTCCGAAAACTTCGGATTAAGGAATACATAGTTATGTAATCTAAACTCTCATTCCAATCATTGAGACATTCTCAGAGGACGTTATATAGCCGTTATTCAAATACCGTTTCACGTCAAAGCAATTCTCAAAGTAATTGAAACTTTTCATGACTTTCGTCACTAGGTGAAGATAAACTTGATCAAAGCGAAACGTTTTACTAACACACGATTTCGATAAAAAGATAAGTAGTGAATACTCAGCTCGAAATGTCAAATGTGTATGATCCAGTCTATATAGCATACGACTTTTTGTCTCATAAGAAGTAGGAGATGGAATAGATAAAATTTTGAGTGATAGATAAGTTCAAGTCTCCACATACCTTTTTGTTGATGAAGTTCCACGGTTCCTTGAGTAGATCTTCGTCGTTGTATGATGAACCGCCATGAATTCCTTGAGCTCAACTACACTTTTATATCCTAGTCCGAGACTTAGCTATAATAGACTAGAAATCAAGACTCATAGTTTTGATCATTAACATTGACAAAAATTCTTGATATAGAAATGCATGCGAGATCGACCGAGCTATGCTCTAACACTTCTAATTATAATAAAACAATTATAATTGTGGAAATAAAAAAGTAAAAGACACGGCAAGATTTTGTTAACGAGGAAACCACAAATGCAGAAAAACCCCAGGACCTTGTCCAGAATTAAATACTCTAAGTATTAAGCCGCTATAAAAAATCTAAACCAACTTCGTATAGTTGAGACCAAGCAACTAAACATATAGTTCACCTAGTTCCGTATGTATCCCTGCGCCTCCAACTTGCAATAAATCACGCACTTGGAATAATTCCTTTGGTTCGTATTCCAAACAGTAAAGGAACAACAAATCTGTTCGGTAACAACTCTTTTCAATCAAGTGATATGAGTTTGACAAAAGTCTCTTCCGTTTATCCCAATAAACTCCTCTGTCAGGTCCTTATATCTATCTAATAACAACTACCAAAGTAATTGTCAAGATTTTGCAATCAATACTTTTAATCACAAAAAATTGTATTGATGTCGATCTACTCAACTAATCAATTCAATCTATCACAAAGATAAACTGATTATAGTTGGATCCTTTTCCAGCCGAAACAAGTATTGTGCACACTAAAGATTATGAACCCAAATCAGAAATCTTCTTCGTCTTCAAATCTTCTTAGATCTTCAATAAACGCTTGCACACAATCAACTTGAATCTCTTGTGATCAATCACACACAGAACGAAGTATTTTAGCAATGGATTATCACAAGATGTCTTTAGATCTACAAACAGTCTAAAGAACCCCGTCGAAACTTCGATCTAGTTTGAGTGAATCTTATATCAGAAGAGAAGATTCTCAAGCATAAACAAACTAGGTGCAATCAAAGTTCAACAACCGTTAGTCAATCAAATAAATCGAAAATTAATAATAAATTGCAATTTTCTAGTTTCCCACCAACGGTACTATAGAGCTTCTCAATCCCAAAGAAGTCTTTAAACCTAGCGGCTGTAAGAGATTTCGCCTAATTAGGTTACTTTCCTCTCCGAATAGGCGGCTCCACCAGTAATAACATAATTAGGTAGTTTTGCTGGCTCTGAGAATTAGTTTGCTTGAAATGCAAACTTCAATATCATAGACCAAGGAAGTTTGGACACCAAGGAATTTCCAAAACCGAAAATATTCTCAAGATATGCAATATATTTCCAAATTCGGTTTTCATAATTCCTAGAAATGCTCTATCCAAATATTGACCGAAATCTCAATAGAAAATCTCCAATTATTAATTTCACATTACTAATTTTTATTTTCTATAGATATGCATTTTAATTGTTGGAAATTAAAAGCATATAAAACTAAAAACCTTAATTAAAAGATTCTCAATTTATTTCGATCTGGGATTCTCCTTTAGCTATTAAGGAATATCTTTGAACAATAAAAGATAAGCGTTACTGCACATGTTCAAAGTATGTCGACATCTTTACTTGGTAAATCCTTTTTCATATTTACCATCTTGGAACCGATTTTCCACACTTCCAAAACAACTTTAGAATTGGTTCATCTGACTTCCAAGAACTATGTGATTGAATATCCTATCAAATCACCAAACATGGGTTTCACGATTCTAACAAAACAAGTTTCAGTTCTACCTCCATGTGGGTACTAGAATTAGTCCGCTAGTTACCAAAGCTTGGTTGACTAGGTACTAGGATCGGTTCCCACATATATATGGTATCTAACTTGTATTTGGTGCACATGTTCATAGGATCGGTTTCCAATAACTAAAAACGTGTTGCACATGTTCATAGGATCGGTTCCCAATAACTAGAAACTTGTTGCACCTCTTACAAGGATCGATTCCCCTTTTGTGATCGGTTGCACCTCTTACTAGGATCGGTTCCCCAATGTCTAGAGTTGGTCATACCAATTACAACAAATCGATCATACCATCTCAGGTGATTACTTAAGATCGGTTTCACTAATAAAAAACTTACCAATACAAAAGTCGGGCCTTGTGAATAGTTTTACCAAGATACATAAACAAGTTATGAGCGGTTATATTAAACACACATATTGGTAATTCAAAAATATTTTGCAATGAATAACAATACCAATAAGCCTAGCGATTTCCCTTTCGATTTACAAAACAAGTTTATGGATTTACTTCCTTTAAACGAATATAAAACATTATTTCCTAGGACAAAATCTTCACCCATACCCATACATAATCACAATAGAATTCATATGATTATGTCGATGTCTTATATACGAAGTTCAAAATATAAGTGTTATACTTCGTATTATATTCCTTAATACTATGTCTAACTAGAGTGTAATCATTTACAGCTTCGCAATTATGTTTTCAATATGCACGACTTGAAAGATACGTTAGGGAATGAAACAGTTCAAGTCAAATATTACTAACCTCAAGTGGAAGGATGATGTCATCGTTGTAGCTCCTTACTTCTTCACATTCTTCAAGTCTTCACGTAATACTTGTAATGTCTCATATCCTAATACTTTCAAGCTAACCTATACGAAGTTGACTCTAGTAAATAAACAAGCGACTATTTAAATGAGTTTTGATTCACTAAAATATGACAACCAAACTTGACATACCAACGCCTTGGTGGGTTTAACCGAGCTATGCTCTAACAAGGGTTTTCTGTGGTGAATCAGGGGAACTGGAATTAGGATTTTTGGTTTTAGGATTAGGTGTAACTGATGATGAATCTGAGGAATTGATCAGGAATCGAGAAAATACAGATATAGAAGAGCAAAAACATTTTTTGTGAAATTCGGGTTTTGAGATTTACTTCGAGTTGATAGGTAAATTGATGGGTTCATCGGGATGTTGATAGATGGATATTAAGAGGGTTGATGTTGAATTGAAGTTCCGAAGTCATTTTAATGATAAATTGAAGAGTTAGGGTTTCTCTAAGAATTGATGAGGGTGAAGTTGGTTACGAGACTCAGATTGAGAGAAAAAGAGTAGAGTTAGGTTTAGTTGATGGTGGTGGTATTGATTCAAGCGGCTGATAAAGAATCTGAAGAAAAGGTAATATGCGAAATTAAAATTAGGGTTCATTAATTTGAGAATTAAATTGTTTGAATTTGTTTGATTGATTGAGTATTTAGTGATGGATTTTCAATTGTAAGAATCATAAAGAAGAACCAACTAATGATTTGAACCTGTGGAAAAGATTGGGAAGTTAGGGTTTTTGTTTATCCAAAAGAAAATTAGGATTGTTATGAATTGTAGGAAGTGGGTGTAAATTGAAGTTGAACTATGGTTATGGTATTGAACTGAACTGGGTTGAGGCAGTTACTTCAAGTTGCAGGTGGTGTATGAGTTTAAAAGAAGAATAGAATTTGTGTCTGAGATTTGGTAGAAACGGAATTGGATGTCTGGTGGTAGTTTAATGAGTACAATTAAAGCCATTTGAGATGAAGTAATGAGTATAAATGATTGTCAGGTCTAAATGTTATTGCATAGAATAGTTTGGTTAATTGTGAACATAGAATTGTTGGAGTTAATTGAATTGGTAATGATTCTAATTGAATGAGATGTACGTGGCTGAAGTTTTGTAGTTAGGTTGGATGAATGTGTTGAGTTTAATCTCTCTAGTGGAAGCTTGTAACTGCATTTGCAGGTAAGATAGACTTGTACTTATAGTTTTTGAAGTTTATCTGGAACAAATATGTTAGTGTTGGAATGATAATTGTAATTATAATTTAGTAGAATTGCAATGATAAAGATGAAGGTAAGGTTGTAGGTACTGATGGTGCAACATTACTTGTAATGCATCATTATGGAACAGTAGGGTTATGGCATGCGCAATGGCTCAGGCCAGAGTTCATTCATCTCAGTCAGATGTCTGACTAATTTAGTCTGTTTGACTCAGTTGTCTGAATGAGCCGACTCTGTTGAATGGGACTTAATTCAGTGGACCCTGGACAGTTGACCAGTTGTCTTGACTTGACCTAGACTACTTGACTTTGAATGTACGTTGACCGTTAGCTGACTATTTTGATTGTTAATGACCGTTAGTTGACCCAGGTGGACCAGGCCTTATGTTATTGGGCCGTTTTGGTCTGCATGTTTGATCAAGCCCGCGAGTCGTGGGTTTGGACTTAGGGTCAGTTTATCCTATTTTGTTGAGTTGGACCCTTTATGGTCTGAATTAGCTTTTGGTTTTTTCTAAAAAGTTATAGACCTTCTTAAAACTTACCTAATGGATTATATAACCAACTTAACTGGATTAGTAAACCTTAGCTATGCTAAAGATATAGAGTAAAAAGGTGTAAAGTCATAAATGAGTTTTGAACCATTAGATAAACTTGTATGATTCTTGAGTGAGCCATTTTGGATAAATTCTTAGAGTGCTTTTGTGATTAATAGTTAGTCTATAATAACAACGATTGAATCAAAGGATGAACCAGTGGATGGTGGATTTCGAGGTAGGCATAGCTTGTTATCAAAACTGGTGAGAACTTTTGTAACTTTCTTGTAATTATTAAGTTTTCTTTTCAACTGCGAGCATGATGTGCTTTTACTTCTTGGGATCATATTTGTATGAAATTGATTGAGTATGTTGTGTAATATGTTTTGTTGGATTCTCCAAATGTTATATCTATTTTTTATGTTGATTAGGAGTTGGTTTAAACTCCAATATTATAGTCGTAGGGGGTCGCGCTCCCAATAGTACCTTTTACATTTTTTTGCGAGAATCCATTCGTTTTCATATTATGCTTGATTGTAAAATCTTCGGGACTTATTATGGTAGTTCTTGAAACACGGCCTGGGAAACAATGTATATGGCAGTTATCATTTGAGTCTGGAGTTATTCTACTTTCGTCTTTCTTCATTAGGAGGGCGAGGTCAGAATGACATATTTTTAGTTTGTTCTAACATCACTTTTGTAGACCATCCGGTGGTGGTCTTTCACTGGTATTGTTACTTTAGTCACAAGGGAGTGGAATTAGAATGACCTTTCTTTCATGACGTTATAATTTGGTGTTCGCTGATTGTTGAGTGATTAATTTAATGTGCATTTGAGTGAAATCCCCGCGAGGATTGACTGTGGTCTCCGCACATCTCCTTGCTAAGTCTTATTCAGCACAGGAAGTCTAAATATTATATAGCACGGGAAGTGCAATATAGCTCTTCAGCACGGGATGTGTAAATAGTATTACTTTTTATTTTATATGGTAAATTTATGTCTTAAATAGCACAGATGAGGAAATATTATTAACCGAGGTATCTGGGGAAATTACTCTTATGCATGTTATGCACGATGGCATGTTTAATTACTATTCTTTAGAACTGCGAAACATATTAGTGATTACTTGAATGTTATATGTTTCCATTGGGCACCCCTTTGGGATGATGTGCTCACTTGTTCCCACTTCAGTTTCAGTATTCAGAAGAAAAGGTGCGCGTGAAGATATTTGTTTTCGTAGAGTAAAATTTTAGTGAACTGAAGATGTTTATTTATCTTTTTATATATGTATTCTTTCCCTGTAAACAACACATTATTATATTCATAACACTCGAGAGATTTTCATTTATACAATATCAGAGTGTATGGTTTTTTTTTGGGATTAGCATATGCAGTTTTGATTCTTAAAATCGATAATCTAGTTTTGATGCTTCATTTAGGTTGTAATCCTATTAGCTAAGCTGGTCATTAGGTTTGTGCGTCACAGGTTGGTATCAGAGCTCACTATTAGATCTTACATGGGCAACATTATATAATAGCTAGTCTCAGTTAGTGTGTTAGTTTGGTTTAGAACGAAGATGGGTTGTGAGATAAATTTTAATCACTAAAAGGTATCAAGAACTGAAAAAGCGGGGGTCTAACCGCTAGTACTCCAGTTGTGCTGACAAAAGTACCCCTAGTACTCCAGTTGTGCCAACGATGGCAACTTTGAAAGATTACATGTTCCCAACTAGGACCAACCGAGCTTCATGCATTAAATTGCCAGCCACTACGGCTAATTTTGAGATAAAACCTAGTATTCTTCAGATGATCCCTATATTCTTAGGAAAAGATGATGAGAACCCTTATTTCCATATTAGGGACTTTGAGGAAATCTGTGGGACAATTAGAATAAAAGACCTTACTGATGAAGTCTTGAAACTTAAGATGTTTCCCTTTTCTTTGAGAGACAAAGCCAAGAACTGGATTAACAACCTACCATCTGAATCCATTGAAACATGGCAGGAAATTATTGCTGCTTTCTATATGAAGTTCTACCCTAAGCATAAAACTGCAGCTGTTAGGCAGAAAATTAGTGCTAGTGTGCAACAAGAGGGAGAGTCTCTTTATAGGTTTTTAGAGCGATTCAATGATATCCTATCTCAGTGTCCTCACCATGGATTTGATAATATGAAACTCGTACAGATTATTTATGATGGTTTAGACTATTCGACCAAAGCCATGGTTGAGTCTATGTGCGCTGGTGAGTTCACTAGTAAAAATGATGATGATGCTTTTACCTTCTTAGGAGCTATCGCTGAAAAATCCCAACAGTGGGAATCTTGTGTTGAACCCCCTAAAAGACTCTTGGTCAATAGAAGTAGCACGAATATGGTAGATACGATTTTTACATCAGATGCTAAGTTTGCTGCTTTGTTCAGAAGGTTAGAAGCTTTGGAATTGAATCAATCTAAACATAGGTCTCTTGTTGAACCTGATGATAGGAATAGAGCCTCTCAAGTCTCTAGTTGTGGAATAGAACCCGATAATTCATTTTGGGAAGGTCAGGTTAGTGAAGAACAAGCCCATGCTGTCTATAACAACGCTAGGTTTGAGAACCGTCAGAAGTTTGACCCATACTCAGAAACCTACAACCCTGGTTGGAGAAACCATCCTAATTTCTCTTGGTCTAAGGGCCAGAGTCAAGGTCAGTCTATCAATTCTCAGCCTCCCCCAGGTTTTGGTTTAAAGAATTCTTCAGGTCAAACCCAGTTTCAGAACACTTCTGAGAAAAAGATCTCTACCTTAGAGGAAGCTATCACTATGTTAGTAAGTAACCATGACATGCTATCAAAGAACCACATGATCTTTCAACAAGAAACTAGGAAGGAATTGAAGAATACTTCCCAGAGTCTTGCCAAGTTAGAACTTCAAGTAGGACAAATAGCTAAGTTTATAAGTGAGAGAGAAAATGGAAGGTTCCCCAGTCATACTGATCCTAACCCCAAAGGAGAGAAATCGTACAATCATGTGAATGTTGTCACAACCCTGAGGAGTGGAAAGATGGTTGACAACAAGGTTGCCATGCCTGATAGTGAACATGCTGTAGTTCACCCTGCTGAGCCAGAAAATGAGGAGACTGATAGAGTCTCCAAAGAGACCAATAATGGTCCTGATGAGCCCGACTTTGTTCCCAGAGCCCCGTTTCCCCAACTGCTAGTTCCGACTAAGACGGAGTCCAACTTTAATGATATATTGTAGGTTTTTAAGCAGGTTAATATCAACCTTCCATTATTAGATGCAATTAGGCAGATTCCCTCTTATGCCAAGTTCCTTAAGGACTTGTGTACGCGAAAGCGTAAGCTCAGTGTCCAGAAGAAAGCCTTCATAGCTAGTCATGTGAGTTATATTATTCAGAATACCACTACTCCTAAGTATAAATACCCAGGGTCCCATACCATTGCTTGTACAATAGGTAAACACCGTGTTGAGAAAGCGTTGCTTGACTTAGGAGCCAGTGTGAACTTACTTCTGTACCATGTGTACCTTAAGCTAGGACTTGGTGAGATGAAACCTACCCAGGTAACACTTCAGTTAGCTGATAGGTTCGTTAAAGTTCATCGTGGTGTGATCGAGGATGTTCTCATAGAGGTTGACAAGTTTATTTATCCAGTGGATTTTATTATCCTAGATACCCAACCTGTCCCTGACCCAGAGAACCAAATACCAGTGATTTTAGGTCGCCCGTTTTTAGCCACGTCTAATGCGATCATAAACTGTCGAAATGGTATTATGAATCTATCCTTTGGTAATATGACTATTGAGTTGAATATTTTTAATGTCAATATGCTACATTCTGAGCTAGATGACATGTGCATTGAAGAGGTCAACATGATAGGAACCTTAGTTCCGAAGTCTGTACCAAACACCGAATCGGAAGATCCATTAGAGAGTTGTCTATCCCGTTTTAGCATGGATTTCGACGATGATAGAAACATTGAACAAGTAAATGCTCTGTTGGATTCTATTTCTATGTTAGATACCAATAGATGGAAATCTAGGTTTGAACCATTACTAGCTACCGAATCTACCTTAAGCCCTTATTTCGAAGAGCCTAAAGATCCTCCTAAGTTGGACCCCAATTATGCATTTGTAGGCCCATCTGAGATTTTTCCTATAACTTCTGATTTGGATAGTGATAAGGAGAATAGGCCAGAGACCATGCTTCAAGAAAATAAGGAAGTTTTAGAGTGGACCATAGCAGCTTTGAAGCAAGTAGAGGATGAACCACCTGATTATAACTTAGAGAAAGCAATTGACCTTTTTCAAGAACCCGATGGTCTAGAAATTAGGAACACTGTGACTAGTCTATGTAGAGGCACCGAAAATTCTAAGTTTGGGGGTACAGAACTAGAAGAATCTCTTGAGCATTTTAAGGACTGGGAAGATCCGGAAATCCAAGCAATAATTAAAGGTTTGTCTGAGAGTAGTGAAAACCCTAAGTTTGGTGGTAGTAATGATTCTTGTGATCGTCAAGTATCCCCATTGGAAGTCCCTAACTTGGGACTCAATCCTAGTGCATCTGAGGTATCGCTTGAGTCTATTCAGACTCCACAACCTGATCCACCTGATACTGTTCAGGAGGAAATCCATATATTAGAAACCCGTTTTTCGGATGAATCTATTTTTCAAGACACTCTTATGAAGCCCAACTGGAGGCTCTGGATAGATCCGGTTGTCTTGCAAGAAACCTTAGATGAGGATGTGCTCCTTCTGTTCATTTTTCTGAACTAGTGCAGTTGTCTCATATTGATGTTAGCTCTATTTGGTATTATGGACCCACAACTTTTTCGGCTATTGGTATATGACTTTGGAAGGTGAAGATCCTTTTTGAGGTATTTGATGTCTGGATGAAGACTTTAAACTTAGCACTTCTTGGGAGGTAACCCAATCTCACGCAACACGGTAATATCTTTCCTCAACCCTTTTTGCTTCAAGTGGTAACAATTTCTCCTCGTTCATGCTGTTAATTTTATCATTAGAAACATTGAGGACAATGTTAGATTTAAGTTTGGGGGTATGGGAGAAACTTTTTAGTTGCACTTTTGAAACTTCTAGCGTCACATGGTATCCGATTATCTAAGTTTACATATTGTTTCTCACCGAAAAGATAGAAATTGGAATGCTACAGATAACAACTTATTGAGACATTGGAGAAAAAGATATTGAGATCCTTGAAATTCAGGAGAGAACTTGTTCTTTTTAGAGGGTAACCGTGATGGACCTAACCATACATGATGGAAAGGCAAGTAGGTCAGGAAATGCTAGAAAGACAAAGCAACCTCACAATGTAGTCTTAGTTACTGGATTGTGACTCTCTCTCAGTAGAAACTTATCATCATCAACAAGCGGAGCGACATCAAAATCTATGAAGAAAGTGAAGACGTTTTAGGTTTAGAAGCAACAATAGAAGAGAATAATTTAAAAATCAAAGTTGAAGTTATAAGAGCAAATGATATAAGTTGTTAGAATCCATGATACCAAGACATCACAAGTTGCGAAGATCCAAGTTTTGAAAGTCCTTCTCTCATGGCCATGTAAATTTTTGTCTTGTAATTTTTTTTATTTTAGCCAAAAAAAAAAGAATGGAAAAAAAAAATTAAAAAAAAAAAATGAATGAAAAAAAAAAATAATAATGATGAAACATCATTACGTTCTTTTTGTTCAATAAGGCCATAGGGAAGAAGAAATTTATAAGTCAAGCAAGAAATCGAAGAGAAGAGTTAATTGTCAAGGTTCTATGAGGTTCGAGAGTTTATCATCAACAGTTGAAGACCGAAGAAGGCGTTGTTTCTACTGGGCACTGTGAGAGAGTCGAAGAAAGATGCATTTTGGTTGCTTTGTTAGTCTGCTTTCAATCTGGCACAAGATCTTTCTAGCACTGGTTTAACTCATCACACGTAATTAGTCCAGCTGTATAGCATATGTCCCTCTCATTTTTATCTCTCTCCTAATCTTATCCAGCTGTAAAGCAGCGGACGCATCTTACAATGTTTATCTAGCTGTATAGCGGATATCTCTTTATCTAGCAGTCGTGTGGATGTGTCTCCCCTTTTCTTCAGTTAGGTTTAGAGCTGACACCTTTAATTTCTCTGTCATTCTAGTTACTTGGAGATAGGTTGAGAATATGTATGTCCTCATAGCTCTTTGGATACTTGTGACCAATTAGGAGTAAAGGTTTTGTGGTTATATCTCTGGTAATCCCTCCCGAGACTTTAACTCGGCCACTAGGGCCACCTAGGGGTTTAAAGGCTTATTGCATACGCTAAATGCAATCGACGATGCCTGCGACAGTGAGTTAGGATTTTATTTTCTATTTGGTTTGCTCGAGGACTAGCAAATAATAAGTTTGGGGGTATTTGATAGGCACATTTTTGTGTCTTATATAATCTCAATTGTATATATTATTAGTGCTCGATTTTATATTTATTATGGCTTTTTATGTCCCTGTAGGTATTCTTGGAGAAATAAGCTTTTGCGGCGAAATTGGCTAAAAAAATGGTTTTTGCGTCCGTGGGAGAAAACTACTATACGGACTCTCACTTTGGATAAGGGGTAACCTAATTACTAAGGGGTGACCCATTTCCAGGCATCTGCTAAAGGGAGGCCGGCTGGAGTTTCATTTTTAGGGAGGTTGCGGCTGCAAGCCAAAACCGGAGGAAACGAGTAGAGGTTTAGCAGCGACGACGGCGATATAAAGGACTACGGTTTGAAGTTTCATCATTTAGCATCCGTTTCGATTTGTGTGTCATTCTCTTTAATATATTTATGGTTTTTGAGAAAGCCATGTGTTGCTAGGCTTTTGTGACTAGGGTTTATTATTGAAACCACATGGAGTTTTAGGTTAATTGAATTGATTTATATAACAAAAGACTGATGATTTGAATAAATTAATTCCATGATTTTGTATGTTGATTCAACGATGAAATTAGTTGTTGCTTCACCGGTTCTGTACAATACAGTAACCCATGTGCTTAATTTTTATGACTGCAAATATATTCGTCTACTTATTTGATATTTCATGCTGGGTTAAATCTTTTGATGGGATATTCTTAGAATGGCCGGGTATTATTTGTGAATCTATAATTAGTTTCGTATAACTTTCTCGCTAACGCAATTTGATGGTGCATGCTTTGGTTAATCTTTTGATGTGCCATGCTTAGGGTGTCCCAGTAATATTTGCGATTCTAATACGTATAATAGGTGATGTCGATAGAACTGACGGTAAATAATTCACGGATTATGTTTCATTTTAGTAATTGAATAGAAGTTGTGGTGGATACTATAAACCCTGGTTACCGACTTTTCCATTGGATTCGTTTAATTGATTTGATTTATTCTTTGTTTTTATTATTTCAAAAATCCCAAAAACATCATCTCTGGTTAGTCAATCAGGATTATTGGTTACAGTATTTTCGCCGCTCCTCGTGGGAACGACCCGTACTTGCCTCTGTCTACTAGTTAGACACCGTGCGATTGCGGTTATTATATATAGGATTCTCTCGAAAGCCTATCAAACAACCACACCCAATATTTCGCTTAGCAATCTGTATGGACAAACTCCAATATACTTTTAAGAGAATCAACTAGACAGTCAGACTCAATCTTAATAAAAAAGTATATCAAGGAGTTATATCTCAATTTCTCGATTCAATATTTACTCAAGCAAATAGAATTCTACGAGTCTAATTGAACACAAGAGAAATTAAAAAAGTAGGGGTACAACAACCACACTCAATATTTCACTTAGCAATCTGTATGGACAAACTCCAATATACTTTCTAGAGAATCAACTAGACAGTCATACTCAATCTAGATAAAAAGTATATCAAAGAGTTTATATCTCAATCTCTCGATTTGATATATACTCAAGCAAATAGAAATTTGCGAGTCTTTATCAAATACTAGAGAGATAACTTGGATGTACCAAAGACCAATATCCAAGTGTCAATCAATTTAAATCAACAACCAAAAGGTCGGATATTCTAATTGATTGAACAACGCACTCCCTGTGATATTTCAATTATATAACAAAATATAATGCGGAAAAGAAATAACACAGACACCAGAATTTTGTTAACGAGGAAACCGCAAATGAAGAAAAACCCCGGGACTTAGTCCAGATTGAACACACACTGTATTAAGCCGCTACAGACACTAGCCTACTTCAAACTAACTTCGGTATGGACTGTAGTTGAACCCCAATCAATCTCACACTGATCCAAGGTACAGTTATGCTCCTATGTCTCTGATCCCAGCAGGATACTACGCACTTGATTCCCTTAGATGATCTCACCCACAACTAAGAGTTGCTACGACCCAAAGTCGAAGACTTTAATAAACAAATTTGTATCACACAGAAAAGTCTACGGTAATAGATAAATCTGTCTCCCACGAATATACCTAGGAGTTTTGTTCTGTCTTTTGATAAATCAAGGTGAACAGGAACCAATTGATAACTTGGACTTATATTCCCGAAGAACAACCTAGTATTATCAATCACCTCACAATAATCTTAATCGACGCGGAGAAAGAAGATATTGTGGAATCACAAACGATGAGACTAAGATGTTTGTGACTACTTTTTATCTTGCATATCGGAGATATCAATATCAAGCCAATACTTACGATTGTACTCGGACGATAGAAACAACAAGATCAGATCACACAACTACGAGAAACTAGTATCGGTCTGGCTTCACAATCCCAATGAAGTATTTAAGTCGTTAACCTGGTTTAGAGAAGAAACCAAAGGTTAAAGGAGAATCGACTCTAGCTTACACAACTAGTATCGCACGTAAGGTGTGGGGATTAGGTTTCCCAGTTGCTAGAGTTCTCCCTTATATAGTCTTTCAAATCAGGGTTTGCAATCAATGTTAGCTTGGTAACAAAGCATTCAATATTAACCGTTAGATGAAAACCTGATTAGATTCAAGCTAACATTTCTCAACCGTTAGATCGAAAACTTAACTTGTTATACACAAATGAAATACATGTTTCTAGGCTTGTGTAACCGTACCCAAATTTGTAAATTTGTTTGTTCAACAATAGTTAACCAAATGGTTAGCCATATGAGCAATTTCATATCAACCATATTCTTCTTTACCATAACTAGTTCAAATGACTCAAATGAACTAGTTATAGAGTTGTTCAATTTCTTAGATCTTATGTAACTACACAAGACGCAATCGAAGAAAAAACTATTTGATCCACTCAAATCGGTTCATGAACTTTATAGCCGCGGTTTGCAAAAGCATTCCTTAGTTTATATAAACATGAGTTCAAGAACAATTGTCTTTAGATATAACCAACTCAAGTTCGCGGACTGGGTTCGCGGATTTAAGTTCCCGGAAGGAGTTCACAAACTCCAGCAGATTTTCTCGGGTGGAGAACTTCCGCCAGTTCATGGACTGGGTTCGCGGACTGAGTTCACGGCTCTTGTTCCGGTTCTCTTGATCAACAAAGTTCGCAAACTTCGGTTCAAGGAATAAGGACTTATACATATATGTGTTTCCACAACAATGCTTATATCCACCAATGGTCATATAATCTAAACTATCATTTCAATCATTTAAACATTCTCAGAGGACGTTATATAGTTGTTATTCACAAACCATTTTTCGTCAGAGAAATTTTCAAAGTGATTGAAACATAACATGACTTTCGTCACTAGGTAAAGATGCATTTGGCTAAATCGAAAGCTTACCAACACATATTTCGAGAAATAGATAGGCGAGATAAACTCGGCTCGAAATACAAATGTGTATAATCAAAGTCTATATAGCAAAACGACTTTTGCCTCAAGATAGGAGATAGAGTAGATAGACTTTTGAGTGATAGATAAGTTCAAGTCTCCACATACCTTTTAGTCGATGAAGATCCACCAGTTCCTTGAGTAGTCCTTCGTCTTGTATGATGATTGCATGGAGTTCTTGAGCTCAACTACACTTTCTATCATAGTCCGAGACCTTAGTTATAGTAGGATAGAAATCAAGACTTATAGTTTTGATCACTAACATTGAAAAACATGCTTGAGATAGCAACGCGTGCGAGTTTGACCGAGCAATGCTCTAACAATCTCCCCCTTTGTCAATTTTAGTGACAAAGCTATTAATACTTATGGAATACAAAAAATAAATATATTAACTTTTGTAGCTCCTATTCCACATGTCTAATCTTCAACATTACTCGAAATCTTCGTCACTTCCAAGTACTCCAATGATCCCAAAGGTTGTAAGTTCAGCATCATTGTTGTTGAAAATCCGTAGCTATAACAATGAGAAAACATAATTCTCGATCATTGTTATACAGTGTCATAGTATCATTATACAGCGTCAAAGTTCAATTGTTTCACAGCTTCAACAACAATACTATGGTGATATGTATCACTCCCCCTTAGTCAATACTCCATCTCACACGGAAACCACTCCCCCTTACATAATGATCCGAAATTCATATGTATTTGTAGTGTGAACTACATATTAATTCTCCCCCTTTTTTTCAATAAAATTGGAAAAGGTACAAGAACGGGATCCTAATGAAATTTTTGAAAGAGATATTTCATGACCAAAAGAAAGCATATATCAACTTATTTAGATGCAATCATAAAGCCGAAGCTAAATGCATTCATCAAGGAGTTTAAAGATACAAGATAACCCCTATAATATTCCACAGCCGCACTCCCCACAAAGATTTGGCAATTAAACACAAGTTCAATTAGGAACTCTCCCCCATAATATATCATTCCCGAAAGAACAACAAGAGCGACTTTAATTTCGAAAGAAAAGAAGGGTTTCTTTGGACATAACAAATCACATACAAGTATGAATTTGAATCCAAAATACTCAATTAAATTAACCACAAGAGAATTCATGATTAATTTAACCGGAAATGCTCAACATAAGAGAACTTATGGAGACTTAAAAATACTCAATTAGATTAATCACAAGAGAACCCATAATTAATCTAATCGGAATACACAACCAAACTAATCACAAAAAGTAATCAATTTAATTGGTCATGCTCGACATAAAGTACCTCACGAAGCAACAACTAAGCCAAAATAATAACTCAGTCGATAGAGCTCAACATAAGACACCTTATGGAACAACACAGTATATACAAAAAAATTGTGGATCGGAGATCGACCTAATACCGTGGAATAAGCAAGGACGCATTCTATTTTCCATCACCATTTGCACAATGACACACAATAGACATAATCCTTGTAAACAAAAGATTTTAACCTATCTTCCATCAATAATTGACATAATAGGCTTAACTTTTGTATTTGTCAAAAGTCCATTCATTCTTTTATCAATATATACATATCGACTTACGAAAGACTTTACTTTTGACAAGGTATGGAATCATAGTTTGATAGACGCACTTATGTGTCTAATTTGTCCTCAGTGTCTCTATTGTTAGTGCTTGATTTTGTACTTATTATGGTGTTTTTATGTTTGTGTAGGTGTTCTTGGAGAAACACACTTGTATGGAAAAAGTTGCTCGAATAGTGATGCTTGCACCTCTCTGAGAAAATTAATAAAGGCACCTGCACCTTGGATAGGGCACCACCTTCTTCTTCATTTTCAAACGGAATATTGGCGATAAATTTGGGTTTCAACAGTAAAGGATTTACAATTTTTAAGACAAGAATATCTTCTTCCTTATAAACAGGAAATCTATGAGTATTAATTACCGGAGTTTTGGAAAAAAAGGAAGTTATCTTCTATTAAACATTAAAGATATCTTAGAGGATTTTCTCTTGGATTTGATTATGCGAATTAAAGAAGATTTGGGTATAAAAAAGAAATTTAGAGAATATAAAGAAGAAGAAAAATTCTTAAATATACATTTTTAATTAAAAAGAAGAAGATTTTGGAGTTATGGAAGAATATATTTGATTAATGGGTTTGTGTGTATAAATAGAGAGCAAGAGAGTACAACCAAAATGGAGAGCAGGTGAGCCGGTAGCCAGTTTCACAATTTTCTTTTATTTCTTCTATTTAGTTTTCTTTGTAATAATGAGGAGCTAAACCCAATCCTTGGGTCAATGAGGAAGCTATTTACGCATGAATAATTTGGTAACTATTATATTTTCTCTAATATTTAATTATAATTCGCTCAATCACTGCTTTTGCAGAGTTTTTAATTGTTTGCATAATTTTCTTCATTAGTTGTGATTCAATTAGATAGGTTATGCTTTGATTAGATAATCTATGCTTAGGGAATACAATTAATTTTTGAGAATTTTCCTGATTATTTGTGAGTTAAGAAAATAAGGGACTTAAAGATAATTAGAGTTTTGAGTTACTTACCATCATTCATTCATGTGTAATAGTGGAATCAGTGTCTTGGTTATTTTCTCATATATTGAAATCAAATTTTGAGTTAAGTTTTATTTAATTTTTAAGTCTAAATTCTTTTGCTTTCACAAGTCTCAACGAACCTTTTTACTACAACATTATTGAGTCACATCAATTTTTGGCGCCGCCGACGCGGACTTGTCTTTAGGCTAGAGTTTTTAGATTTTTTTTAGATTTTTTTTAGGTTTTTATTTGTTTTTATTTGTTTTTGTTCTTCTTTACGTTTTTGGATTTTTGTCTTTTCCTTACAGAATTTGGAATTTGGAGCGAAAGAAAATTTTGCCAAAGCTTTTGGTGAATACTTAAATACTTGGAGTAAAAGGCAAAGCGAAAGGAGCGAAAGAAGAGGATTTTTTTATATAAAAAAAGAGAGAAAAAAAGAGAGAGAGACATTTTTAATTGTTTTTATTATCATTATTTTTTTTAGACTTTCCTTTTCCCTTGTACTTAATTTTTTTGGACTTTGGACTTTGGGACATTATTTTTAAACCCTACGGAAGGGTAGTTTAAATATTAAACTGTTTGCAGAGAAGGACGGTGATTACGATATCACCTCGGCCCCTCGGGTTCGTACATGACATAGGAGTCGTGGCCCGAGTCGACTACAACGGTTCATCCCCCGTCTGGAACGGGAGGTAAGTTTGTCGAAACACTCGTGAATCCCCTGCTAGCGAGTTATTGTATTCCTTCGTTTGCATATATGTCGAGGAACTAAATACGGCTGTTTTAATTTCCTAGTAAAGGGTAAGGACTGGCCATACAAGATAAGGGTTCGGATTTCATCACCGTTCTCTTCTTTCCCGCCTTAAGAAAACGATACCTACGCGGACCTAAGCTTAAAATACTGACTAGAACGAGACCGATAGGGTAACGAGCTTAATAGGAAAGTCATTCGAAAAATATTGGTTACTCTTTTAAGCATACTTCGAAGTTCATGATGGTTTCTGTGAGTTGAATGTGTGACTGCGCCGCCTTATAATTCCGGTGAGGCCTTGGGTATCAAAGCTCCACTGAGCTTCCCTCGCCTCAATTCAACTTACTTTAACTCGGATTGATTCCAGAGGGGTTTTCTCAATTTGTAACGAATTCCCTTTCGAAGGATTAGAAGCTGGTCTAGAAACAATCTAAGGGAGCCATCATGCTTTTTGTTTGCTAGATAAATTAGGATTGTTGTGGTCGAGTCAGCCTTGTTTGTTTGTTTAAAATTCCCTTGCGGTTAGGATGTCGAACTGGTATTATAATAGCCAATACAATGAGTATCCGACTGAGCAGCTTGGACATTATCCTTTTGATGACCATAGTGTGAATAGTGATTGGGAACGCGAAACTTTTGAAATTTATGGTCCATACCATTGTGAGCCCAATTACTATCCATATACCCACAGGTCATACGAGAAAAACAATCCTTCTATTTCTCTAAAAGAGTCTCTCAAGAGTTTCAATGAATCAACACGGAAGTTATTTGTGAAAGATACTTATAATATTCTTCTCCCAGAAGAGTCCGTAGAGCGGTCAACTAAGATATCTCTACAAGAGACACTCAAGCAATTTACTGAGAGTACAAATAGGATTGTGGAAAAACTTGCTCAGGATAGTCTTAATTTCTGGTGTAGTTTTCCCAACACCACCCTCGAAAATAAGGATAGTTTTTATTCACATAATCAAGATGACGAGGTTAGAATTGGTAACACTACTTGTTTTTATGAGGTTCGACCTTTTTCATGTTATTATAATGAGGACTGTGATGAGGATAGTATTGATGAAGAATCTGAAATATATAGGCATAGCGATGAGGAATCTGTTACTTCCAATGAGTTCTTTAATGATAATATTATTTCTAGTTCAAATCCAAATAATTTTAATAATTATTCACCTATTCAAAAGGACGAGGATTTGACTAGAGATACCCCCGTTTTAGACAATGTAGTATTTCCTGTTACAAAGCCGATAATGATTTAGAGGAAAGAGTTTACCCTGAGAATACTGTTTCAGAATCTAGCGATTTAGAAACACTAGTCTTAGAAGATGATAAACTCGTAGAAATGAGTGAGGATGAACCCAACTTAGAAGAATCAATTGACCATTACCAGGAATCTGGTGACCTAGAAATTAGGGAAGTTGTGACTAGTCTTTATAGAGACACAGAAAACTCTAAGTTTGGGGGTGGTTATTATTCTTCGTGTTCTTTAACTCTTATAAAGTTCCCTCGTGTAGGACTTGACATTTATGCCTAAACCATCTTACAAGATTATCTTCATACATGTTTTACCGAACCAAATGATGTCCAGAAAGAAGCTCAGTTGTTAGAAACCCATCCTCTGGTTGATGTGGTTATCCCAGGCTATGATACCAAGATTGACTTTGTTTTCCCACCAAAAAATTTTCTTCTAATTGTGGGAACATTTGATTTTCAGATGTGTCGGTATTTAAGTTTTGAGACTAAACCTAATTACTTTAGGATATTAGGGTCGACACATTTTCTTAAGAATGACCATTATTATGGTCAACTTTGTGAATCAAATCTAATTGACTTAGAGGACCCCCAATTATTCAGGTTGTTGTTATGTGCTTCTAAGTTCTTAGTTGAGTTTTTCCAGACTCTAATACCTGAACCGGATCTTAGCTTTGAGGAAATCCAACAGATGAAATCTTTTATTTAGACCCTTTTATAGAGCCTGAACCTGAACCGCAACTAGATGTAGTTGTCTTAAGCAAGGGTATATTCGGTATCTTCTTGGTATGTTGCAGTTTCCTCTTCTTGTGGGTAACATTTTTTTATCCAGATGACCCACAATTATTTCGGCTACTGCTATATGGTTCTACGAGGTGACTAATTCTTCCAATGTCTGGCTGAAGACTTTAAACTTAGCACTTCTTGGGAGGTAACCCATGCTCATGCAACACGATAATATCTTTCCTTGACTCTTTTGCTTCAAGTGGTAACAGTTTCTACTTGTTCATGCTTTTAATTTTATCTTTAGAACATTGAGGACAATGTTAGGTTTAAGTTTGGGGGTATGGGAGAAACTTTTTAGTTGCAGTATAAATAAACTCCAGAGCCTAGAAATTTATGCCTATTAAGGATAGAACTAACCTATCTAAGTGGATGGAAACATCTTGGTTGTAGGAGTTGAGGAACCAATCTGATTAGATGGAAATATCTAAAGAGTCTATTCATAAAAGCACAGAGCTCAGGTGTTAGAATTAAAAAAAAACATGGTAGTTTTCGCCATATCTCGTTGAATCCTAATCCTTCTGTTTTTATTTTTTAAGTGATTTGGTGGGGCACACGATTCAAGTTGTTACCATTGCTAGGGTGAAATAGAGTGATTGAGATTTCAAGAAAAAAAAAAAAAGACCAGACCAGACCATCAGACCAACCGGAATAAATTCAATAAAGTCGACCACTGGTGCCCTTGTATATGCCAGTTGTGTTGACCTAGAGTTAGGTTTATCGACCACTGGTCCCCTTGTATATGCCAGTTGTGTTGATATTAGTCAGACCGGTATCTCAGTCCATTAGGATAGGTTCATCATGGCAGAGGCCTTCAGACAGATATGGGAAACACCGTTCACTTTAAACCATCTTTTTCTTTATCCATCTTCTTAATATTTCCATGTGATTGGTTGACTCCAGTTATGATGTCCAGAAACTATCTGAGTAGAGCTCTGTCACTTTATATAAATTTTAGTATGCTTGAGTGCA
This sequence comes from Papaver somniferum, assembly GCF_003573695.1. NCBI lineage: Eukaryota > Viridiplantae > Streptophyta > Magnoliopsida > Ranunculales > Papaveraceae > Papaver > Papaver somniferum. The sequence goes on from NC_039358.1 coordinate 89,362,875, forward strand.
AACTCGTGTACAACAATTGGAATTTCGCATCAGGGTACTTCCTCCTGTAGTCAATAGGTATACCAACCAAGGAGATTCTTTAGTGCCTTCCAAGGTTTTGCGTAGATATCTAGGGTCAGGAGTAATGGTTTTGTGGGTACACCTCTGGTAAACCCTCCCGAGATTAACTCGGTTTTATTTATTTTTTTAATTTTGCTCGAGGACTAGCAAATAATAAGTTTGGGGGTATTTGATAGACGCATTTATGTGTCTAATTTGTCCCTAGTGTCTCTATTGTTAGTGCTTGATTTTGTACTTATTATGGTGTTTTTATGTTTGTGTAGGTGTTCTTGGAGAAATACACTTGTGTGGAAAAAGTTGCTCGAATAGTGATGCTTTCACCTCTCTGAGAAAATTAATAAAGGCACCTGCACTTTGGATAGGGGCACCACCTTCTTCTTCATTTTCAAACAGAATATTGGCGAGAAATTTGGGTTTCAACAGTAAAGGATTTACAATTTTTAAGACAAGAATATCTTCTTCCTTATAAACAGGAAATCTATGAGTATTAATTACCGGAGTTTTGAAAAAAAGGAAGTTATCTTCTATTAAACATGAAAGATATCTTAGAGGATTTTCTCTTGGATTTGATTCTGCGAATTAAAGAAGATTTGGGTATAATAAAGAAATTTAGAGAATATAAAGAAGAAGAAAAATTCTTGAAGATATTTTTAATTAAAAAGAAGAAGATTTTGGAGTTATGGAAGAATATATTTGATTAATGGGTTTGTGTGTAAAAAAAAAAGCAAGAGAGCACAACCAAAGTGGAGAGCAGGTGAGCCGGTAGCCAGTTTCACAATTTTCTTTTATTTCTTCTATTTAGTTTTCTTTGTAATAATGAGGAGCTAAACCCAATCCTTGGGCAATGAGGAAGCTATTTACGCATGAATAATTTGGTAACTATTATATTTTCTCTAATATTTAATTATAATTCGCTCAATCACTGCTTTTGCAGAGTTTTTAATTGTTTGCATAATTTTCTTCGTTAGTTGTGATTCAATTAGATAGGTTATGCTTTGATTAGATAATCTATGCTTAGGGGATACAATTAATTTTTGAGAATTTTCCTGATTATTTGTGAGTTAAGAAAATAAGGGACTTAAAGATAATTAGAATTTTGGGTTATTTACCATCATTCATTCATGTGTAATAGTGGAATCAGTGTCTTGGTTATTTTCTCATATCTTGAAATAAAATTTTGAGTTAAGTTTTCTTTAATTTTTAAGTCTAAATTTTTTTGATTTCACAAGTCTCAACGAACCTTTTTACTACAACATAGTTCACGGACGCAAACACACATATCCCATAACAATTTGCAATGTATAAGATTAATACTGCAAAAATCATCTTCCAAACAATTTAGAATTTAAACCAATAAATCTAAAAACATGAAGATGAAAACGTTCGACATATTATGTGTAATCACAATAATGGCTATTCCAAACTCTAGTTATTCTTCTAAAAAAAACAAGAAAATAGAAGATTTACTAGGCAATAAGACCTTTGAAAAATTCTTTATCGTCCCCGAACTCCTTGTCGTCAACAACCATTGGAACATAAGGTTCATTAAGGTAGGAGTTTATATCAATAAACCTTCTTGGCTGATGATGTCAAACCAGGGCCTTCCGAATTTCATGAGTCTTAATCACAAAAGCCTTTATTTGTTGAATCTCCTTTCGCATCTCCTTCAACACTTCAAGAACATCAGAAAACTTCTGAGAGTTTGAAGGAATGGCTCTTGGCTTCCTCACATTACTTCTCTTTCTTTTCAAGGTAGAAGACAATGGAGATTTTTCTTTTTCCTTCATGATTGATGGCTTAACAATCATATTAACATCTTTTCCATCAGAAGACATCATACTTGGAGTATCCATAAACGTATGGGTTTGTGAGAGGAAATCACAATTTAAGCTTAACAAGTAGTCTTGAGATAAAAAAAAGGAGGTTACAGAGAAGGAAAAAGGAATGTAGGGTTACACAACCTTTTAACAGGTTCGTGTACGCACAACTCTGAACCCTAGAGAGAGTAGAATTGTCGAAAATAACCCTTTCTTTTGTTGATAGACAAGGAAGAGCAAAAACTAAGAAAAAAAGAAAAAAAACTTTTCCTAAAGCCTGAGAGGTACAAAATCATTGTCTCTTTTGATCAGGCACATGAGACAAGATTTTCAAGAACAACACAATTAAGTTGCGTTGCGGTGAACAACAATTTGTCCACCATTTTCCTCATGAGAGGAATCCACAGACCTCTGTCTATCAAAACTACTCGACCATACTTTTTCTCTAATGGTCTTGGTTTATCCTTGGAAACTAACTTCTTAGTCGAAGATAAAATCCTACATACCTCAGCGGTCTTCTGAGCAAGTTTAAGCTTATTTGCTAATTGATTTGCTCTTCGTTGAAGTTTGTTGACGTGCCTCAATTGGTGTTTGTACTTGTAACACTTTGAAAGTTCATGACCCTTTAGATAACAATACGAGCACGTCAATCTAGGATAAAAATCAGGCTTTTGAGATGTGCACGCAGCTAGACACATAATGGAACCTGAAACATTACAAACAGAGTTTCCAAAGAATGGGTCAATTTTTCTTCCAGATTAGTTGGATTTTCTTCTAAAAGAATATAAAGATTGATGTATGTGTTGCTACAATTATCAAATTCAATATTTTCACCAAGAAGTGCAACACTTGATTTTTAGAATCATAGTTGTCAGACATTTTATCAAGAGTTGTATCAAGACCTTTGTTCCCAGTGTATTTTCTACGATTTGGGGACTCATTTGAAAAATGACCAAATACTTTACACTTAAAGCACCGAGGCATATCCTCGTCATCAGTTTCATCAATATCCTTATTTTTAGGAGGAACACTATTATGAGGTTTGACTGATGCTTTAGCTAGGCTTATCTCTGGAGAACCGTTTACTTCTCTTCAACAGAAGATCCCTAAACTGTCTTGTGATCATCGAGACCGACTTGTCAAGATCTTCATCTAAAGAATCTATCTCAGAGTGATCATCTTCAGAGATATACACTTTTTTACTTTTATCAAGTAATTTAGTGTCCTTTAGTGCTTTGAACGCAACATCCTTAAATTTGGATGAATGTTCGTGATCAAAGATCTTAAATTTCCCAACCAGCGTATTTCTGGAGAGATTATCAAGGCTATTTACCTCAAGGATGGCATGCTTCTTAGAGTCGTATCTAGATGGCAGCGATCTAAGAATTTTCATCACAATGTCCTTTTCAGGAATAGTCTTACCAAATGCAAAAGATGCATTAACAATTTCAGATACTTTGTGATTAAACTCATCAAATGTTTCTTCATCTGCCAGACGAAGGTTTTCCCAATCGGAATTCAGGTTTTGAAGCCTAGCTTCCTTTTCACTGGAGTTACCTTCGAATACGGTTTCTAAGATATCCCAAGATTCTTTAGACTTAGTGCAATTTGACACATGGTGCTGAAGATTTTGGGTAATGGCATGTATAATAGCATTCAAACCGTCGGAATTTTACTTTGCAGCAAGTATCTCGGCAGGGGTGTATTCACCAATGTCCTTGGGAACGTTTACATCTCCAACTGCCACAACGGGAGCATTATAGCCATTAACAACATATACCCATGATTCAAGATCACGTGCTTGAAGAAAAGCTCGCATAACAATTTTCCACAATAAGTAATTATAGCCACCGAAGACTGGTGGTACATTGATAGAGATGGCACCTCTGTCCATAGAGTCAGATCGCTACAAACACAGACTTGTAAGGTCTTAAACGTGTTTGTTTGCTCTGATACCAATTAAAAAAGTGGGGGTACAACAACCACACCCAATATTTCGCTTAACAATCTGTATGGACAAACTTCAATATACTTTCTAGAGAATCAACTAGACAGTCAGACTCAATCTAGATAAAAAAGTATATCAAAGAGTTTATATCTCAATCTCTCGATTTGATATATACTCAAGCAAATAGAAATCTGCGAGTCTTTATCAAATACTAGAGAGATAATTGGATGGTACCAAAGACCAATATCCAAGTGTCAATCAATTTAAATCAACAACCAAAAGGTAGAATATTCTAATTGATTGAACAACGCACAACCTGTAATATTTCAATTATATAAGAAAATATAATGCGGAAAAGAAATAACACAGACACAAGAATTTTGTTAACGAGGAAACCGCAAATGCAGAAAAACCCTGGGACCTAGTCCAGATTGAACACACATTGTATTAAGTCGCTACAGACACTAGCCTACTTCAAACTAACTTCGGTCTGGAATGTAGTTGAACCCCAATCAATCTGACACTGACTTTCGTCACTAGGTAAAGATGAATTTGGATAAAGCGAAAGCTTACCAACACATATTTCGAGAAATAGATAGGCGAGATAAACTCGGCTCGAAATACCAAATGTGTATAATCAAAGTCTATATAGCAAAACGACTTTTGTCTCAAGATAGGAGATAGAGTAGATAGACTTTTGAGTAATAGATAAGTTCAAGTCTCCACATACCTTTAAGTCGATGAAGATCCACCAGTTCCTTGAGTAGTCCTTCGTCTTGTATGATGATTGCCATGGAGTTCTTGAGCTCAACTACACTTTCTATCCTAGTCCGAGACCTTAGCTATAGTAGGCTAGAAATCAAGACTTATAGTTTTGATCACTAACATTGACAAACATGCTTGAGATAGCAACGCATGCGAGTTTGACCGAGCAATGCTTTAACAATCTCCCCCTTTGTCAATTTTAGTGACAAAACTATTAATACATATGGAATACAAAAAATAAATAAATTAAATTAACTTTTGTAGCTCCTATTCCACATGTCTAATCTTCAACATTACTCGAAATCTTCGTCACTTCCAAGTTCTCCAATGATCCCAAAGGTTGTAAGTTCAGCATCATCGTTGTTGAAAATCCGTAGCTATAACAATGAGAAAACATAATTCTCGATCATTGTTATACAGTGTCATAGTATCGTTATACAACATCAAAGTTCAATTATATCACAACTTCAACAACAATACTATGGTGATATGTATCGCTCCCCCTTAGTCAATACTCCATCTCACATGGAAACCACTCCCCCTTACATAATGATCCGAAAACTATATGTATTTGTAGTGTGAACTACATATTAATTCTCCCCCTTTTTGTCAATAAAATTGGCAAAGGTACAAGAACGGGATCCTAATGAAATTTCCGAAAGAGATATTTCATGACCAAAAGAAAGCATATATAAACTTATTTAGATGCAATCATAAAGTCGAAGCTAAATGCATTCATCAAGGAGTTTAAAGATACAAGATAACCCCTATAATATTCCACAGCCGCACTCCCCACAAAGATTTGGAAATTAAGCACAAGTTCAATTAAGAACTCTCGCCCATAATATGTCATTCCCGAAAGAACAACAAGAGCGACCTTACTTTCACAAGAAAATAAGGATTTCTTTGGACAATAACAAATCACATAAAAATATGAAATTGTATCCAAAAACTCAATTAAATTAACCACAAGAAAACCCATGATTAATTTAATCGGAAATGTTCAACATAAGAGAACTTACGGAGCCGCACAGTACGTACATAAGAATTATGGATCAGGGAAGATCAATATTGTGGAATAGACAGATTCATTCTGTTTCTCATCACCATTTGCACAATGACATATAATAGACATAATATTTGTACACAAAAGTTCATCCTTTCTTCCATTAGTATTTTCATAATGACATAAAGTGCTTAACTTTTGTTTATCAAAAGTTCATTTAATCTTTTATCAATACTTGCATATCGACATACGAATGACTTAACTTTTGACAACATACGGGACAATCATAGTTCACGGACGCAAACACATATATCCCATAACAAGTTGCAATATATAAAACCATAAAGATTAATACTGTAGAAATCATCTTCCAAACAAACTTTAGAATTTAAGCAAATAAATCTAAAAACATTGAAGATGAAAATCGTTGGACATAGCTATGTGTAATCACAATAATGGCTATTCCAAAATCTAGTTATTCTTCCTAAAGCACAAGAATAAAATTCTTATAAGAAGATTTCCTAGACAAAATAAAATCGACAAGCTGATGAACAAAGACATACTCCTAAACCATCAAAACCGAACACGAACTGAAATCACATAGACGATTTGGAATCCTCATGAGCCTTGAGGTCTTTGAGCTTGTGATTGACAGCATCCACTGCATCTTCATATAAGATATCCTCATTGAGAAGTTCTTTAACATGTGTCTTTATGAGATCAAGGTCATAAGTAACCTTTTCAACTCAGTTCTTAACACATCAAGACTCTTCAAAGTATCAACGAGTTGCAGTTTTGCATCCTCAAAGTATTTAAGAAAATCATGAACCAATTCAGCGGAAACCATATCCTCATTCTCAATGTCCTGATGTGTATAGGCATAATAACATGAGGCATTCGGATGATCATCATCTACAAGGGTTCTTTTCTTCCTCCCTTTGGACTCGAAACCAATACCTTTATCAAGAAATCCTCTTGCAAAATCACCAGAGCGAGAAGATGAAGACATTCTTGATAAATCACAAAAAAAAACCCAGAGTATGCGTACGTGACTCAAGGAATTGGTATTTAAATGGTTTCTTAAGGAAGGTAACTTGACCCAACAACAAAGGAGATGTCGTTTCCGTATAAGGAATGAGAAACTTCATGATGTTCTTGTTTGGGCATCACAAGAAGTTGTGAAACCAAGATCATACGTTAAGACTGATCCTCTTAACGTTACAGGTTGTAATTGTCCAACCTTTAGGCAAAGGAATCAATGCTATGATAGACCTAGATTTGCCTATAAACGTCGTACGAATCCTTTTCATAATCGTAATGGTTATCAAAAGGATAACTTCGTAAAGACGAAGATAAGAACCGATGCTCCCAATTGGAGAAAGACTAACTTGCAAAAGAATAGTCAATCCAATTCTCTTCTAAGAATTCTAGAAGAGAGTGATGGAAAGAAGGTTCCGACTGTTCCTAAACGCACTCAGAAGTGGATACCGAAGAAATACAATGATGTTTTGAGTGTGAAAAGGAATGATCTTCCAGAAAACTCCATGACTATGGAAAAGGCAGTATCCATGATGTTGGAACTTAACAAGTTCTTTGGAAAAATGGAATTGGATATGAAAGGTTCTAAAAGTGATCTCTTTCATGATAATCCGAAGGTCACTTGTGGTGAGCAAGACTTTGTTCACCCCAACGCAACTTGATTGTGTTGGAAGTGCATCCTCACTAAGGAATGCCATGCTTTGTATACAGTGAGGGAAGCACAAGAATTGGGGCACACAGATTATGTTCGGTAAGGCGGTAGAATTCGATTGGATTCATCTAAAAAGGTATGTCTATAAACTTGAGCAAGATTTGTACTTTTATTTGCTTAGAATACTTATAATAATCTTGCTTATCGTTCATTTCTACCTAACTTGATCTGTATTTAAGGTTCTTAAATGTTTAGGTTTGAAAATAATAGTTCGGGATGTTTGGACTACATGGTACACATACCAAGTATGCATAACAGCATTCAAAATCAAAATCCAGGGGTTTAAGTTCGCAAACCCGTATGCATACTTGACGTCGATTTTCGGTAAACTTGTTTTGGCCGTAACTTCTTCGTCCGAACTCGGATTTACCTCATTATTTTTGCATTCTCTTCCTTATTGAATTCCCTTAAAAATAGAGATGAGAATTGTTGAATTTGGATGAGTTAATATTGTTCTTTGTCATGTCTCTTGTTTTTTAGTGTTTGCTCCGTTTCGTTGCACTTGTTCTATTCTCTTGGACTTGGGCACTAGGATTCTTGGAGAAATCCTATTCTAAGCTATTTTGTGGCTGTTACAAGAGTGATGTCGGTGAATCACAAAGAAGGAAGTTCGAGAATGGGTAGTAGTTCACATTTCTATATATTCTTGAATGTTCACAATCATCTCATGTGAACTATGGTGCATAGTCGTCAATGACTTTGTATGTTCTTATTTGTTAAGGAAAACTTTTTATACGCTTTTGGTAACCACTCTTGGTATAAATCCGTGCGAAAAAGATTGATTCTACCTTCTAAGGGCAAAGATTGTTATTGCAGTATTAATCTTTATGATTTTGTGATATTGCAATTGTTTATGGGATATGTATTGGTTGTTCCATGAGATGCTATATGTTGAGCATTCTTGAAGATTGGTTATTTAGTTATTTGCTCCGAAAGTCGTCTTTTGTCGAGCAAATTCTTTTGACAATTCAATTGATTGCTTCGGTGATTAGTTTGGTTGTGTATTCCAATTAGATTAATTATAAGTTCTCTTGTAATTAATCTAGTTGATTTTCATATATTCCACAAATTCTTGTGTTGAGTATATGAACGGATATACTAATCATGTTCTATTGGTTAATGTAGTTGTATATTCCGTAAGGTTTTCCTTATGTTGAGTATGTGAACGATTAAGTTGGTCATCTCCGTATGATTACCTTAGTCGTAGCTCTGTAAGTTCACTTATGTTGAGCAATTTCAATTAAATTGGTCACTTTTGTGGTTTGATTTAGTTGTGTTTTCAATTGAATTAATCATGGGTTTACTTGTGATTAATTTGGTTGAGATTTGGATATAGAAAATCATTCATATGGTTTTTGGTGTCTAATTAAAAAATCCTTATTTTCTTTCGAAATTAAGGTCGCTCTTGTTGTTCTTTCGGGAATGACATCAAATGGGGGAGAGTTCTTTTGAACTTGTGCTTAATGGTAATATCTTATAGGGTGTGCGGCTATGGAATTTTATAGGGGTTATCTTGTATCTTAAAACTCCTTGATGAATGCATTTAGCTTCGGCTTTATGATTGCATCTAAATTAAGTTGGTATGTATTTTTCTTTTAGTCTATGAAATGTCTCTTGTGGAAATTTCATTATGATCCCGTTCTTGTACCTTTGCCAATTTTATTGACAAAAAGGGGGAGAAATAATGTAGTTCACACTACAAATACATATGGTTTTCGGATCATTGTGTAAGGGGGAGTGGTTTCCATGATCGAGATGGAGTATTAACTAAGGGGAGTGATACATATCACAGTAGTATTATTGTTAAAGTCGTGATACAATTGGGCATTGATATTACATAATAATACTATGATACTGTATAATAATGATCGAGAATCTTGATTTCTCTCATTGTTATAGCTACGTATCTTCAACAACGGTGATGCTAAACTTACAACCTTTGGGATCATTGGAGTACTTGGAAGGACGAAGATTTCAGGGAACGTTGAAGATTAGACTATGGAATAGGAGCCACTAAAGTTTATCTTTTTTGTATTCCATATGTATTAATAGTTTTGTCACTAAAATTGACAAAGGGGGATATTGTTAGAGCATAGCTCGGTCGACCTCGCATGTGTTGCTATCTCAAGCATGTTTGTCAATGTTAGTGATCAAAACTATGAGTCTTGATTTCTAGCCTACATAGCTAAGTCTCGGACTAGGATAGAAAAGTGTAGTTGAGATCAAATACTTCATGGCGATTCATCATACAACGACGAAGATCTATACAAGGAACCGTGGAACTTCATCAACAAAAAGGTATGTGGAGACTTGAACTTATCTATCACTCAAAAGACTATCTATTCTATCTCCTACTTCTTTTGAGACAAAAGTCGTATGTTATATAGACTAGATCATACACATTTGACATTTCGAGCTGAGCATTCATTGCTTATCTTTTATCTCGAAATCCTGTGTTGGTAAAGAGTTTCGCTTTGATCAAGTTTATCTTAACCTAGTGACGAAATTCATGAAAGGTTTCAATCACTTTGAGAATTGCTCTGACGTGAATCGGTCTGTGAATAACGGCTACATAGCGTCCTCTGAGAATGTCTCAATGATTGAAATGAGAGTTTAGATTACATAACCATGTATTCCTTGAACCGAAGTTTTCGAACTTTGTTGATCAAGAGAAATCAGGAGGATTGTGGAATTGGCTTGCCAAGTCCGCGAACCCAGTCCGCAGACTCAGTCCTTGAACTGTCGGAAGTTCTCGACCGAGAATTTCTGCTGGGATTTTCCAAAACTCGTTTGTGTGCTAAATCCGCGAACTGGTGGAAGTTCTCTTTCCGAGAATTTCTGATGAGTTTGGAAAACTCAACCGATTAACTTAAGTTCGCGAACTTGTTTTTGAACTTAAGAGGTTATGATCTAAAGATGTGCTCTGAACATGAAACATTAAATTACTAAGGAATGCTTTATGCAAACCGTGGCTATAATATTCATGAGCCGATTCAATCGAATCGAATCATCTTTGTTTCAATTGTGTCTTGTGTAGTTACATAAGATCTCATAGCAATTGAACAACTCTTTAACTAGTTCATTTGAGTCAATTGAACTAGTTATGGTGAAGAAGAACAAGGTTAATATGAAATGCTCATATGGTTAACCTTTTGGGTTACTATGTTGAGCCACATACACGTACACGTTTGGGCATGGTTTTCACAAACCCAGTAAACGTATATCTCAAGTGTGTGCGACAAGCTAAGTTTTCGATATAACGGTAAAGAAATATTAGCTTGAATCTAAATCAGGTTTTCATCTAACGATGAATAAGGATTGCTTTGTACCTAAGGCAAAACCCTGATTTGAAGGCTATATAAAGGAGACATCTAGCATTGTGCAAAACTAATCCCCACACGTCTGTGTGATACTAGTGCGCTCGCTAGAGTCGATTCTCCTTTAAACTTTGGTTTTCTTCTCTAAAACCAGGTTAACGACTTAAAGACATCATTGGGATTGTGAAGCCAGGCTGATACTACTTTTATCGTAGTTGTGTGATCTCATCTTGCATCTTCTATCGTACGAGTACAATCGATTGATTGGCTTGAGATCGTGAGAGTTATCCGATAGGCAAGATAAAGAAGTCACAAATATCTTCGTCTCACTGTTTGTGATTCCTCGACAAACCGCCCGTGTAGTCAGGAAGGATTGTAGAGAGGTGATTGATTAATCTAGGTTGTTCTTCGGGAATATAAGACCGGATTATCAATTGTTTCCTGTTCACCTTGATTTTATATCTTAAGACGGAACAAAACCTAGGGTTTATCTGTGGGAGACAGATTTATCCTTTGATAGAATTTTCTGTGTGAGACAGATCTGTTTATTATCAAGTCTGTGATTTTTGGTTGCAGCAACTCTTGGTTGTGGGTGAGATCAGCTAAGGGAATCAAGTGCGTAGTATCCTGCTGGGATCAGAGGCGTAGGAGTACAACTGTACCTTGGATCGGTGGGAGACTGATTGGGGTTCAACTATAGTCCAGTCCGAAGTTAGCTTGGAGTAGGCTAGTGTCTGTAGCGGCTTAATATAGTGTGTATTCAATCTGGACTAGGTCCCGGAGTTTTTCTGCATTTGCGGTTTCCTCGTTAACAAAATTTATGGTGTCTGTGTTATTTCTTTTCCGTATTGTATTTTATATAATTAAAATAATACAAGTTGTGCGTTCGTGATCATCAATTGGAAATACAACCTTTGGTTGTTGATTGATATTGATTGATCCTTGGACATTGGTCTTTGGTACCGTCCAAGTTATTCCTTGTATTTGATAAAGACTCGCTATGTTTTTATCTTGAGTAAAATCAAATCAAGAGAGAGATATTAACTCCTTGAGATACTTTTATCTAGATTGAGTCTGACTGTCTAGTTGATTCTCTAGTAATGTATTTCGGAGTTAGTCCTTACAGATTGCTAATCGAAATATTGGGTGGTGTTGTTAGACCCCCGCTTTTTCACTTGTGCTTAATGGTAATATCTTGCGGGGTGTGCGGCTGTGGAATTTTATAGGGGTTATCTTGTATCTTAAAATTCCTTGATGAATGCATTTAGCTTCGGCTTTATGATTGCATCTAAATTAAGTTGGTATGTATTATTCTTTTATTCTATGAAATGTTTCTTGTGGAAATTTCATTATGATCCCGTTCTTTTACCTTTGCCAATTTTATTGACAAAAAGGGGGAGAAATAATGTAGTTCACACTACAAATACATATGGTTTTCGGATCATTGTGTAAGGGGGAGTGGTTTCCATGATCGAGATTGAGTATTGACTAAGGGGGAGCGATACATATCACCATAGTATTGTTGTTAAATTCGTGATGCAATTGGACTTTGACATTACATAATGATACTATGACACTGTATAATAATGATCGAGAATCTCGATTTCTCTCATTGTTATAGCTACGGATCTTCAACAACGGTGGTGCTAAACTTACAACCTTTGGGATCATTGGAGTACTAGGAAGGACGAAGATTTCAAGGAACGTTGAAGATTAGACTATAGAATAGGAGCCACTAAAGTTTATCTTTTTTGTATTCCATATATACTAATAGTTGTCACTAAAATTGACAAAGGGGGAGATTGTTAGAGCATAGCTCGGTCGACCTCGCATGTTGTCAATGTTAGTGATCAAAACTATGATTCTTGATTTCTAGTCTATTATAGCTAAGTCTCGGACTAGGATAGAAAAGTGTAGTTGAGCTCAAGGACTTCATGGTGATTCATCATACAACAACGAAGATCTACTCAAGGAATCGTGGAACTTCATCAACAAAAAGGTATGTGGAGACTTGAACTTATCTATCACTCAAAAGTCTATCTATTCTATCTCCTACTTCTTATGAGACAAAAAGTCGTATGTTATATAGACTGGATCATACACATTTGACATTTCGAGCTAAGTATTCACTACTTATCTTTTTCTCGAAATCGTGTGTTGGTAAAGCGTTTCGCTTTGATCAAGTTTATCTTCACCTAGTGACGAAAGTCATGAAAAGTTTCAATTACTTTGAGAATTGCTCTGACGTGAAACGGTCTGTGAATAACGGTTATATAACGTCCTCTGAGAATGTCTCAATGATTAGAATGAGAGTTTAGATTACATAACCATGTATTCCTTAATCCGAAGTTTTCGAACTTTGTTGATCGAGAGAAACCGAAGGAATTGCCTTTGCCAAGTCAACGAACCCAGTCCGCAAACTCAGTAAGCGAACTGACGGAAGTTCTCTTGCCGAGAATTTCTGCTGGGATTTTCCAAAAACTCGTTTCTGTGTTTAGTCCGCGAACTGGCGGAAGTCTCTTTGCCGAGATTTACTGCTGAGTTTGGAAAACTCTGTCGGTTTCCTTAAGTACGCGAACTTGTTTGTGAGCTTAAGTGGTTATGATCTAAAGATGTGCTCTGAACATGAAACTTAAATTACTAAGGAATGTTTTATGAAAACCGTGGCTATAAATTTCATGAGCCGATTCATCGAATCGAATCATCTTTGTTTCAATTGTGTCTTGTGTAGTTACATAAGATCTCATAGCAATTGAACAACTCTCTAACTAGTTCTTTTGAGTCAATTGAACTAGTTATGGTGAAGAAGAACTAGGTTAACATGAATTGCTCATATGGTTAACCTTTTGGGTTACTATGTTGAACCAACATACACGTACACGTTTGGGCATGGTTTTCACAAACCCAGTAAACGTCTACCCAAGTGTGTGTGACAAGCTAAGTTTTCGATCTAACAGTTGAGAAATATTAGCTTGAATCTAAATCAGGTTTTCATCTAACGGTGAATATGGATTGCATTGTAACTAAGGCAAAACCCTGATTTGAAGACTATATAAAGGAGACATCTAGTATTGTGCAAAACTTATCCCCACACGTATGTGTGATACTAGTGCACTTGTTAGAGTCGATTATCCTCTAACCTTTGGTTTTCTTCTCTAAAACCAGGTTAACGACTTAAAGACTTCATTGGGATTGTGAAGCCAGACCGATACTACTTTTATCGTAGTTGTGTGATCTGATCTTGCATCTTCTATCGTACGAGTACAATCTATTGATTGGCTTGAGATCGTGAGAGTTCTCCGATAGGCAAGATAAAGAAGTCACAAACATATTCGTCTCACTATTTGTGATTCCTCGACAACCGCTTGTGTAGTCAAGAAGGATTGTTGAGAGTTGATTGATTAATCTAGGCTGTTCTTCGGGAATATAAGACCATATTATGAATTGGTTCATGTTCACCTTGATTTCATATCTTAAGACGGAACAAAAACCTAGGGTTTTTCTGTGGGAGACAGATTTATCCTTTGATAGACTTTTCTCTGTGAAACAGATTTGTTTATTATCAAGTCTGCGATTTTGGGTTGCAGCAACTCTTAGTTGTGGGTGAGATCAGCTAAGGGAATCAAGTGCGCAGTATCCTGCTGGGATCAGATGCGTAAGAGTACAACTGTACCTTGAATTAGTGGGAGACTGATTGGGGTTCAACTATAGTCCAATCCGAAGTTAGCTTGGAGTAAGCTAGTGTCTGTAGCGGCTTAATACAATGTGTATTCAATCTGGACTAGGTCCCGGGGGTTTTCTGCATTTGCGGTTTCCTCGTTAACAAAACTTCTGGTGTCTGTGTTATTTCTTTTCCGTATTATATTTTTATATAATTGAAATAATACAAGTTGTGGGTTAAGATTATCAATTGGAAATCCAAGTTGTTGATTTATATTGATTGATCCTTGGATATTTGTCTTTGGTACCGTCCAAGTTATTCCTTGTGTTTGATTAAAGACTCGCTATTGTTTTATCTTGAGTAAATCAAAACAAGTGAGAGATATTGACTCCTTGAGATACTTTAATCTAGATTGGGTCTGACTGTCTAGTTGATTCTCTAGCAAAGTATTTCGGAGTTAGTCCATACAGATTGCTAAGCGAAATATTGGGTAGTGTTGTTAGACCCCTGCTTTTTCACATAGGTTAGCCATATGAGCACTTCCATATCAACCTTATTCTTCTTTACCACAACTAGTTTAAATGATATAGTTAGAGAGTTGTTCAATTGCTTAGTTCTCATAGAAGTATACAAGACACAATCGAAACAAAAACAATTTTGATTCACTCGAATCGATTCATGAACATTATAGCCACGGTTTGCAAAGATTGCATTCCTTAAAATATAAATGTTTTAGTTCACGAATTAAACTGTTTTTAGAAAATAACCTACCTAAGTACGCATACTGGTACGCAGACTTAAGTACCCGGATTAAGTTTGTTTTCAGTTCACAAACTCCAGCAGAAATTCACGGGATGTGAACTTGCGGCAGTACGCATACTGGTACACGGACTTTAGTTACGGTTATCCTGAGCAGCGAAGTACACATACTTTGGTTCAAGGATTATGGACTTACACAAGTATGAGTTCACATACAATGCTTATATCCATTCAAGGTTATATATTCTAAACTCTCATTTCAATCATTGAAACATTCTTAGAGGATGTTAAATAGAGGTTATTCACACACTATTCTTCATCAAAGCGATTTTCAAGATATTGAAATAATCAACATGACTTTCGTCACTAATAAAGATGAACTTGGCCAAAGCGAAAGCTTACCAACACATATTTCGAGAAATAGATAAGCGAGATAAACTCAGCTCGAAATAGTACATGTGTATAATCATAGTCTATATAGCAATACGACTTTTGTCTCAAGATAGGAGATAAAGTAGAGTTTTGAGTGATAGATAAGTTCAAGTCTCCACATACCTTTTTGTCGATGAAGTTCCACCAGTTCCTTGAGTAGTTCTTCGTCTTTGCATGATGAACACCGTGGAGTCTAGAGCTCAACTACACTTTTTATCCTAGTCCGAGACTTAGCTATTAGTATACTAGAAATCAAGACTTATAGTTTTGGCAACTAAACTTGACAAACAAGCTTGAGATAGCAACGCTTGCGAGTTCGACTGAGCAATGCTCTAACAAGAACTAAAAGATTTATTGGTATTAAATTTTCTTGTTGTGTGTATATATCGTATGAAGTAAAAATTATAGGTTAAACCAATGTTATGGTTTAGAAGATTCGATAGAAATTAAGTAATAACTAGTTTAAAATTATGAACATATAGATAATCCAACACTAAGAAAATAACGAGGTTAGTATATTCGATAAATCCAAAATTTATTTAGAAACTCATTGAGTACCTTTGTATTTATGTAGAGCCATCAATCTATTAAAATGGAAAATTATTAATGCTTATCTAGGTTGAGTGTTGTAAATTATACTATTGACAGATTATAAATATATGTTTTGCATTTAAACCAGATAGATAACATGAGACTTATTAGGCTAAGACTTAAGAACGTCCGGATATATTGCATAAAACAAAAAGACTAAATTTGTTAGTAATCTTATACCCAAATTATCTTTAGTCCAATAATTGATTCAGCAAATCACTAAAATTAAACAAATACACATGAAGTAGTAATAATAGTATTTGGATGCTTAGTACAATTTTAGATTTAAATGAAAATAAATTCGTATATTAATAGGATACTTCACATTTATAGCAAATCTAAAGACTATTAGGATATATTACAATTTTATGCAGACTCAAATTTAAATCATATTAAATTACCAAGCCGATATTTAACAAGATATAGTATCTGAATTCAATATGAATAAAAAAAAATCAATTATAAATCTTTACGTGAATGTAGAGTCGTATTTAGAAAATTAAAACTTAGTGTACCAACTGGACTATCAACAAACCAATCACGATGATAATAAGAATAATGAGAATAATAACTCTGTTGATAAATAATATTTGAGTAATTATGTTAATAGCAAATTTATCGTAGATAATATTTGGAAAAAATTGTATATTGTATAACAGTAAAGTTAAAATATCAGATAATATAGATTAACATGAAATCAAATTTGGATTAGTTATATGGATAAATATATATAACAAACATGAAACTACATCAAATTAATAAATTACTAAATACGAGACTATAAATATTAGCGCGGAGAACTTAGACATAATTATCTGTTAGAACATAAATTATGGTAGTTTAACCTAGAGCTACAAACTTTAGATCTTAGTTGTAGAGAGCCATGTAAATTATGTTTTATTTCATGTTGCTTCGACCGAACTCATTTGAAATGAGTTAGATTTCGTGCGTCTGTAAGTATGAGCAGTACTTACATTGAGCGGTAGGTCGATTTAATTTTTGAGGGCGAAAATTCTTCTAAGGTGGGTAGAATGTAAGGATTCACAAGCTCGTCAACACTATTTGACCGGTCAAGAGACGATTTAGCCGATAATGACTCGATAATACAATCATAATTTGCAGACGGAACTAATATCACTTGGTATATCTCGAAATGGTATGTGAAATGAACTACTTGAACGAGTCAATCGGACATTGGATTAAGAAGAAATCATCAGATTAGTATGAAGAGTAAGCTCGTCATTTCGCGGGAAAGCGCTATTAAGGCAGCCGAGACCTTTACTCCAGAAACCCTTTGTGTTGTCCATATCCAATGATGGGTGCCTTAATCAATAATCTTGGTCTTATCGAACCAAAGCCAATAGAATTGTATTATCTCTTCAATCTTCTTCTTACTTTTTGTTTCTTCTTTCTTCTTATGCTCCTCCTCAGTTCTTCCTCTGTAGAAGTTCGACTGATTGAATCGACAGTGATTTAGAGAGATTGATTGATCAAACTATTCAGATGGTGAAGGAGGTGATGTCGATGTGATTTAGGTAGGAGAAGATTAAGTATTGTTAGGGTTTTCTGTGGTGAGTCAAGGGGGAGTGAAATTAGGATGACCATTCTTTCATGAATGTTATAATTCGATGTTCGTTGATTGATGAGTGATTATTTTAATGTGTATTTGAGTGAAATCCCCACGAGGAGTGATTGTGGTCTCCCACAACTCCTTGCTAAGTCTTGTTCAGCATGGGAAGTGTAAATATTATATATCACGGGAAGTTCAATATAGCTATTCAGCACGGGAAGTGTAAATAGTATTACTTTTTAATTTATATGGTAACTTTATGTCTTAAATAACACAGATGAGGCAATATTATTAACCGAGGTATCTGGGGAAATTACTCTTATGCATGTTATGCACGATGGAATGTTTGTTACAGCACTGCTCGGTCGAACTCGCAAGTGTTGCTATCTCAAGCTTGTTTGTCAAGTTTAGTTTTCAAAACTATAAGTCTTGATTTCCAGTCTACTTATAGCTATGTCTCGGATTATGATAGAATGTGTACTTGAGCTTTAGACGTCACGGCGTTCATCGATTGAAGAAGAAGAACTACTAAGGGGAGCTTGTGGAACTTCATCAACAAAAGGTATGTGGAGACTTGAACTCATCTATCACTCAGAAGTCTATTTTTATTCTATCTCCTATTGAGACAAAAGTCGTATAGCTATATAGACTTTACGTTATACACATTTGATATTTCGAGCTGAGTTTAACTCGCTTATATCTTTCTCGAAATATGTGTTGATAAGATTTCGCTTTAACCAAGTTCATCTTTTATTCTTGACGAAAGTCAAAAGATGATCATGTGAAAATAACCTGGTAGCATCTTATATGATTTGTGTGAGACAGTCATTTGATGTAGACTCAAAATATTTCGTATTGATCATTTGATCACTTGAAAATTTCTTTGAAGCTAATAGTTTGTGTGAGACAGCTATTCTCGTCTTCCAAGAATGTTTCAATAATTAAAATGGGAGTAATCATTGATTGGATATAGCACAGTATGCGTACTTGTATGCTAACTGTTGCGAGTGTATTCCAAGTCCGGAAATTTAGTATGCATACCCGTACGCGTACTGATTCAACAATTGAAATCTGGGAACTATAGTATGCATACCCATATGCTTACTAATTTCAACTGAATTCGGTCAGAAACTTATTTATATTGCTAGAATGTGGACACATTGATCTCCAGTAAGTGTGACGGTTGTTCGAGTGAAAGAGTGGGAAAGTGGAAATCGTGGTTAAACCAGTTCCAGGTCGTGCGGAGACTTGGTTGATTGTCCACCCATTACTTTGCTAACTCCCTCAACTACTTGCACGACTTACTCACATTTCTTATCGTGGATGAACACACGTGTCGTAGGCCGCCAGACCAAAACCCTAATTAATATCCCCTATGTGACGTGATTGATGTCTCACGAACGTGTAGTCTTCAAGGTAGACGTGTATTTGATTAGTCAGTCGTTGACTTGATTAGACGACAAGTCTAAGTATTGTTCAATCGAGCATGATTGTTAAATGATCTATGATTCATGGATCGATCATGTCTGTTGAGACGTATAGTTCTCGAATTGATGATGTTGCTAATTCGATAAATTATTGAATATTGGTAGTTGGATCAATATTCGAGCATCTGAGCAAATATTGATCATTCAATGAATTACTGAATATTGATACTTGAATCAATATTCGAGCATCTGAGCAAACATTGTTCATTCGATGAATTACTGAATATTGATAGTTTAATCAATATTAGAGCATCTGAGCAAATGTTGCTCATTGGATGAACTACTGAATATTGATAGTTGAATCAATATTCGAGCATCTGAGAAAATATTGCTCATTCGATAAATTACTGAATATTGATAGTTGAATCAATATTCGAGCATCTGAGAAAATATTGCTCATTCGATGAAATGCTGAATATTGGTAGTTGAATCAATATTCGAGCATCTGAGCAAATATTGCTCATTTGATGAATTATTGAATATTGATAGTTAAATCGGTATTCGAGCATCTGATCAAATATTTCTCATTCGATGAATTATTGGTAGCATGACCAAATAAAATATTAATTAAAATATTGGTATCTTGACCGAATATTATATAATTAATCTGGATGTTGATTGCTGGATCAACATAAAATTATTAGTGTCTGAACTTGCTCAGAATTATGATTTGCAGAGCATTGGTTCGAAACCCTAGTTTTGATCAATTGATGATTTACTGAAAATCAATCACTGAGTGAAGGAGATACCGCTACACGGGATGATAGACGACCATGTAGCCAGGCGCTCGAGTGAGCATGCACCAAAGTCCTTTGTTGACCAGTTGGTGAAAGGATGATCAAATGCTGGTTTAATCATTTATTAAAATAATGCTTGTCCGAAGATGTTTATTTATAGACCAATAACTGGGGACTGAAGGAGTACACAAGAATCATCTCCCAATCAGAACCTTTACACTCTCTGAACAACCAGTCAAAGAAGCAGTTCAATCGTTGATCGAGCATATCTATGAATTGCTTTATTTGTCCAAGTCTCAAAGGAAGGACATGTTCACGGCTTTGAATCATATAGTGTCCGGGAAGCGTATGTCCATTCCAGAAACGCTCCCTGAACCTCCGGTCACTGACAAAGAGATGTATGATTGGGGACTTCTTACCACAGTCAATATCAAAGGCAATGAATTCAAGAGAGCGTTGGTCGATGTTGGCATGACTATCAATATTATTCCTTTGAAGACTCTCAGAGATGCAGGCATCACTTGACAAAAGGCCACTCATGCTCCCATCTCAATCAGAGACCACGAAGGAATACCCAGGGACGCATATGGCTACATCATTCTCAAAATGAAAATGGTTCAACCTAGGCGGAAACAAAGTTTCACATAATCGGGGAAGTCCCAGGATATGATATGATTCTCAGACGGACATGGATTCATGCTGAAAAGCTAACTACAACACCTTCAATTGCACATTTCTCGGTTGAAGAAATCTCTGATTCGGAAGAAATAGAAGATACTCCATCGTTCGAGCATCTGGAGAAAATTAAAGTCTTGACGGAGCTAACAAAAAAACCTGAAGAAAACGCACATGCACTCGTCAAAAGGTTTCGCACTCAGACAAGTCTTATTCCCCCTCATGCGTCCATATTATCAACTTTCAAACATGTTACCCTGGTCCGGGGACTCAATCCTGCTCACAACCTAGCTATTACCAAATGTTATGAGTGGGTAGTCTCGCCTCAACAATATTTTACTAAATGGTTGAATGTGGAGTCTCTTCAAACTGAGCATCCCATCGGAAAATTTGTTGCTGAGATGATGAACAGTTGCAACAAAGAATATCTTGGATATTCTCCTGCGATTTTGCACGAGTATCCATATATACCACAAGATCATAAAGTTTCAATGGCCGCATGAGCATGGAACTCCACTGTAATATGAATATCAAACCAGCAGAAGATTTTCAAGGAACGAGCAATCAAGCCTAACAATTTTCATGAAGGATATCTAGTTCCCAAAGCAACTAAGCACAATATTCATTCTGCAAAGAACTCTAACTAGGAAGAACCTTTCATGATCGCTAAGTTCGTGGTTGGTGGATACTACAAATTGATCAACATGGATGGCAAGACAAACGTGGAAATTATACACGAGAATTGGCTCAAAGCCTTTGACGTCTGAGGCATTCGGCGTTTCAGGAGTTGGATGTTTGCACAGACACCAAGGCTGCTTAAATTTATTTCTAGGATTTTTTACTTGTATTTTTTTAATTTCTCCAAAACGTATGCAATACTTGCATTTAGTATTTGAATTCAGCAATTAATCAAAGTTCATTTACTTAAAATAAAATCTCTATCGAATCCAAAAGAAAATTCTCAATCATATACTTATCCACAATCAATCAAAATCAAAACCAAAATAAAACCTCACACCTCTCAGAAGTTCAGAGTTTTAGGGATGATAGAAGGGAAACTAAAGGAAATCAGCAAAGAAAGATTTTTGCACCTCTGCAATCTTCAGGTATCGCAAGGCTGCCTTCTCCATCTCCAATTCTTCCATCAACTGGGCGATCTTAGCCTACTTCTTCATCACAACGTCACTGGTCAGGGGTACATTTTTCTCGATTGCTTCTTTAATGGTTCTTTCATGAAGCCATCCCACGTTGAAACCCAGCTTCTTGGAATGGTCCAAGTTGTACTCCAAATCAAAGAGTACATCTGGAGTGACAGTACTTCTATCTCTGGTTCGTATATCATCTATAACCAGTAAGATAGCTTATACTTGCTTCGTCAAGAAGTAACTTCGTTTGGAGTCTTTGGTAACGACGATATGACCATATCTCTTCCACAACTCCTCATATATGCCGGCATATGCAGTAGGAATGCTAAATCCACCAACCAGTTCATGATACAGGAGTAACTCACCAAACAGAGGAGCGAAAACTATCCATGCAGTAGAATATTTGTGCACTATCATGCGAGTCTCAGATATTGGAGCAGCTTCTCCTATATCTGGAATAATTTCTTTTATCGATGGAGTAGGAGCAGTTTCTTCTATCATAGTTTCTTATATTCCTGGCCCAGTTTATTCCGTCTCTGAAGTCATGAAGATTTGAGCATCGTTATCCTCAACAACTTCAGTAGCAATGTTGTCATGACCCTGAGGTGCGGAGATGGTAACGTCATCATCTTGATTCGTCACATTGTCTGAATCATCATTGGCTCTGTTATTCTCAACTTCAACATTTGGCCCCTAATATGAGGATTACACGAGATTAGGACGCTCCAAGCATGGAAAAAAAGAAATCATCAAATTCAGAATGTAAGTGATATAACATCATTAAATTTCTTCATTATGCATTCAAGACGTGAGCAAACAGTATAAAAGTGATAAAAGACGTTTTGCAACAAGCTCATCTGGGGAGATTTTACACTTCCCTGTATTGAAAAGGTGAGGGTACCCTAATATACCTCAAGCTAAAACTTTTCCTACCTATAAGTCCTTTCTACGAAAGTGATTGTCTATGGACTGAGTCGAAACAATGCAACTAATCGGTTCACACTTCGTGTGATCGTCTATGGATATAAGATCGAGACAATACAACAACGAAGTATGTTTACTTGATAAAAAGGTTCGGACTTAACCAAACACAATAGGATTGCTTATCAAGTAAATAGGAATTAACGTTTGTGTAATTTACTTTAATTATAATAAAATAATTATAATGCGGAAATATAAAGTAAATGACACAACAAGATTTTGTTAACGAGGAAACCGCAAATGCAGAAAAACCCCGGGACCTTGTCCAGAATTGAATACTCTCAGGATTAAACCGCTACACAAAATTAGACCTAACTTCGTATAGTTGAGAACAAGCAACTAAACCTATAGTTCACCTAGTTCCGTCTGTATTCCCACGCCTCCAACTTATGAATAAGTCACGTACTTGGAACAATTCCTTTGGTTCGTATTCCAAATAGTAAAGGAACAACAAATCTGTTTGGTATCAACTCTATTCAACCAAGTGATGTGAGTCGTACAGAGGATCTTTTGTTTGTTATAACATAAACTCCTTCGTCAGGTTCTTAGATCTATCTTATTCTCAACTACTGAAGTAATTGTTAAGATTTTGCAATCAATACTTTTAATCACAAAGAATTGTATTGATGCCGATCTACACAACTAATCAATCCAACCTACCACAAGGATAAACCGATTATAGTTGGATCCTCTTATACTGAAACAAGTATTGCACACCAAAGATTATGAACCCCAAATCAGAAATCTTCAATATCTTCTTTTTCTTCAAATCTTCTTATATCTTCAATAAACACCTGCACACAACAACTTGAATCTCTTGTGATCAATCACACACATAACGGAGTCTGTTAACAATGGATTATCACAAGATTGTCTTTAGCACTAACAACAGTCTAAAGATCCCTCACTTCGATCTAATTTGAGTGAATCTTATATCAGAAGAGAAGATTCTCAAGCATAAACAAACTAGTTGCAATCAAAGTTCAGCCACCGTTAGTCAATTAAATCAATCGAAAACACAAGATAAACCGCAATTATCTAGTTTCCCACCAATGGTACTCGAAGAGCTTCTCAATCCCAAAGAAGACTTTAAATTGAGCGTCCATAAGAGATTTCGCCTAATTAGGTTACTCTCCTCTCCGAATAGGCGGCTACACCAGTAACAACACAACCGAGGAAGTTTGCTGTCACGAAGGATTAGTTTGCTAGAAATACAAACTTCAAGTATTTATAGACAAGGAAGTTTGGACACCAAGGAATTTCAAAACCGAAAATATTCTCAAAGATATTCAATACATTCCAAATTCGGTTTTCATAATTCCTGAAAATGCTCTGTCCAAAATAATGACCGAAAATCTCTTTGGAAAATCTCAACTAGTAAATGCACATTACTAATTCTCATTTTCCTAAAATAAAATTAACAACCTTAATGAAAAGATTCTTAACTTATTATATTTCGATCCTGGGATTTTCTTCCTGTAGCTATTAAGGAATAACTTTGAACAATAAAAGATAAACATTACTGTACATGTTCAAAGTATGCCGACATCCTTACTTTTTAAGTCCTCTTTCATACTTACAACCTTGAAACCGATTTGCCACACTTCCAAAAAAGTTTAAAATTGGTTCATCTGACTTTCAAGAACAACGCGATTGATTAAGAAACACTCAATCACAAATCATGGGTTTAACGGTTCTACCTCCATGTGAGTACTGTGCATAGTCACACTAGCTTTCCAAAATTCGGTTGACTAGGTACTAGGATCGGTTCCCCACATATATATGGTATCTAAATTATATGTGTTGCACATGTCCATAGGATCGGTTCCCCTTTTCCTAAAAACATGTTGCACATGTCCATTGGATCGGTTCCTCTTTCTGCTACAAACTTGCTGCACTTCATACAATGATCGATTCTCCTTTGTGATGTGTTGCACCTCTTCATAGGATCGGTTCCCCTTTACCCAGATTCGGTTCAACAAAACACAAGCTCGATCATACCATCTCAGGTGATTACTTAAGATCAGTTTCACTAATAAAAGTCATACCAATACATAAGTCAGGCCTTTGTGAATAGTTTTACCAAGAACACAAACAAGTCGTGAGCGGTTATACTAAATCACACATATTGGATGTTCACAAGATATGCAATGAGTAACAATCCCAATAACGCCTGGCGATTTCCTTTTCAATTCATAAACAAGTTTATGAACTTACTTCCTTAAAACATGTGTAAAACATTGTTTCCTAGGATGAAATCCTCACTTCATACACATACCTAATCACAATAGCATTTAAACGATTATGTTGATGTCTTATCTACAAAGTTTAACGGTTAAGCAATAAACTTCATATTGTACTCCTTAATACTATGTCTATCTAGAGTGTTCATGCTTCGCAGTTTTGTTTTCAATATGCACGACTTGGAAGATACTTTTCGGAATGAAACATTTCAAGTCAAATATCACTAACCTCAAGTATAAGGATGATGTTGACGTTGTAGCTTCTTACTTCTTCACTTCTTCAAGTCTTCGCAATACTTGTAATATCTCATATCCTAATACTTTCAAGCTCACCTATACGAAGTTGACTCTAGTACATAGTCAAGCGACTCTTAAAATGAGTTTTGATTCATTAAAATATGACAACCAAACTTGACATACCAACGCTTGGTGGGTTCAACCGAGCTATGCTCTAACAATCTCCCCCTTTGTCAATTTTAGTGACAAAACTATTACAATCATATGGATAAACAAATTACAAGAATTCATTACACATACGTGTAAAAGCGGGGGTACAACAACCACACCCAATATTTCGCTTAGCAATATGTATGGACAAACTCCAATATACTTTCTAGAGAATCAACTAGACAGCCAGACTCAATCTAGATAAAAATTATATCAAAGAGTTTATATCTTAATCTCTCGATTTGATCTTTACTAAAGCAAATAGAAATATGCGAGTCTTTATCAAAGAGAGATAACTTGGATGGTACCAAAGACCAATATCCAAGTGTCAATCAATTTAAATCAACAACCAAAAGGTCGGATATTCTAATTGATTGAACAACGCACAACCTGTGATATTTCAATTATATAACAAAATATAATGAGGAAAACAAATAACACAGACACCAGAATTTTGTTAACGAGGAAACCGCAAATGCAGAAACCCCCCGGGACCTAGTCCAGATTGAACACACACCATATTAAGCCGCTACAGACACTAGCCTACTCCAAATTAACTTCGGTCTGGACTGTAGTTGAACCCCAATCAATCTCACACCGATCCAAGGTACAGTTATGCTCCTACGCCTATGATCCCAGCAGGATGCTACGTACTTGATTCCCTTAGATGATCTCACCCACAACTAAGAGTTGCTACGACCCAAAGTCCAAGACTTTAATAAACAAATCTGTATCACACAGAAAAGTCTACGGTGATAGATAAATCCGTCTCCCACGAATATACCTACGAGTTTTGTTCCGTCTTTTGATAAATCAAGGTGAACAGGAACCAATCAATAAACTGGTCTTATATTCCCGAAGAACAGCCTAGTATTATTGATCACCTCACAATAATCTTAATCGACGCAGCGAAAAAAGATATTGTGGAATCACAAACTATGAGACGAAGTGTTTGTGATTACTTTTCTATCTTGACTATCGGAGATATAAAATCTCGAGCCAATTATTACAATCGTACTCGTAACGATAGATGCAAGATCAGATCACACAACTACAAGAAAAGTAGTATCATTCTGGCTTCACAATCCCAATGAAATCTTTAAGTCGTTAACCTGGTTTAGAAGAAGAAACCAAAGGTTAAAGGAGAATCAACTCTAGCTATGAAACTAGTATCACACGTAAGGTGTGGGGATTAGGTTTCCCAGTTGCTAGAGTTCTCCCTTATATAGTTTTCAAATCAGGGTTTGCAATCAATGTTAGCTTGGTAACAAAGCATTCAATATTCACCGTTAGATGAGAACCTGATTAGATTCAAGCTAATATTTCTCAACCGTTGGATCGAAAACTTAGCTTGTTACACACAAATGAAATGTCCAATTTTGGGTTTACGAACCGTTCCCAAACATTAACATTTGTTGGTTCAACAATAGTTAACCAAATGGTTAGCCATATGATTACTTTCATATCAACCATATTCTTCTTTACCATAACTAGTTCAAATGACTCAAATGAACTAGTTAGAGAGTTGTTCAATTGCTTAGATCTTATGTAACTACACAAGACACAATCGAAGAAAAAACGGTTTGATTCACTCGAATCGGTTCATGAACTTTATAGCCACGGTTTGCAAAAGCATTCCTTAGTTTAAATAAACATGAGTTCAAGAACAACCGGTTTTAGATATAACCTGCTCAAGTTCGCAGACTGGGTTCGCGGACTTAAGCTCATGGAAGGAGTTCACAAACTCTAGCGAAATTCTTGGGTCGAGAACTTCCGCCAGTTCGCGGACTTGGCTCACGCCACTTCCATTTCTCTTGATCAAAAAAGTTCGCAAACTTTGGTTCAAGGAATAAGGACTTATACATATATGTGTTTCCACAACAATGCTTATGTCGTACCAATGGTTATGTAATCTAAACTCTCATTTCAATCATTGAAACATTCCCAGAGGACCGATATAGCCGTTATTCACAGACCATTTTTCGTCAGAGCAATTTTCAAAGTGATTGAAACATAACATGACTTTCGTCACTAGGTAAAGATGAATTCGGCTAAAATGAAAGCTTACCAACACATATTTCGAGAAATATATAGGCGAGATAAACTCGGCTCGAAATAGAAAATGTGCATAATGAAAGTCTATATATCAAAACGACTTTTGTCTCAAGAGTAGGAGATAGAATAGATAGACTTTTGAGTGACAGATAAGTTCAAGTCTCCACATACCTTTTAGTCGATGAAGATCCACCAGTTCCTTGAGTAGTCCTTCGTCTTGTATGATGATTGTCATGGAGTTCTTGAGCTCAACTACACTTTATATCCTAGTCCGAGACCTTTAGCTATGTAGTCTAAAAATCAAGACATATATTTTTGATCACTAACATTGACAAACATGCTTGAGATAGCAACGCATGCGAGTTCGACCGAGCAATGCTCTAATAATACGCTTGATTCCCGAATTCAACATCACAATAACCTGCATTCATTCAATCCTTTAAATGCCGTTGTTGACATTATAATAACAAAGCTAATACTCCCCCTAAAGTCGAGATAGGTAGATTTCATCAATCCACACGTCTTTGTTATACCAATTAATATGATATACTACTCCCCCTTAGTCTATGCTTTCACTCTTTCGTTAGATAAACATTTAAGTACAAATTTTCTTTTCCTTGGTGATACCAATCAATATAAAATCAATACAAGTATCACTTGTTTACTCCATATATTTCTCCCCCTTTTTGTCATAAAATGACAAAGAAACGAAAAATAAAGGACAACACGAAAAGAATCTTACAAATCTCAAAATAGACTTGCAAACCTATAGAGTTAAGCATGAGGGTTCCACACACCATTTTTGATAACCAATATCAAAACCAAAACTACAAAGTAATTTGTTTTGATATGTTATCAAGGAAACAATTGACCGAAGCAATTTTCCCAATTTAGTTTAGCAAACCAAAAATCAACTATGCAACTTAGTCCCTTTGCTAAACCGATTGTACAAATACAACCGCTTCATTCGATAAGACCAAAATAAAGATAACTCTATTTTTATCATCAGGTTCTAATTATCCATATAACTTAGACCCTTAAATTTTAAACAAGGCAAGTACTAGGTTAGTTAACTAGCATTTCTTGTTAAGGCATTCGATTAGACTTGAATAACCGAAACCTCCACTTTGATAAGATAAACTTAGCTTCTCTTATCCGGAATCGAATTGGACTAAACATTCCATCCCGTAAACCTTTTCTTTCGTTAAGCCATAAATAATTCATATAAACCAAATAAATCAACTTGCAAAATTATTCACCTCAACCGGAAGCAATTAAATCAACATAAGCATTAAAACACCGAAATTTTGTAAGCCTAAACAATTGATACCACACAATAAAGCAAGATAACAATAGTTTTTATTAACCAGAACCAATTGAATCACACACACATCCATACACACATAATGGAATAAAACATCAATTATACCGAAATTTTGTTAAGCAAAAGCAAAATATATATGAAATAAAAATCAGGCTTTCTTAAACAGGAAAACAATTAACTAACAAGATTGTTACCTCAAATTTTGCATCCACTTCTCCAATATGTTTGCATCTTCTTCCAGGGAGAATTGATATCGAAATATCATTATGTTGTCATCTTTATGCAAAACAAAAGAATAACAACAACCAACCTTTATCAGAGAAAGGTTGAAAATCAGTTTTAACAATTGTAAGTAAAAGTTGAAAACCGTCGAAGCACATATGCTCTTATGATAAACCAAAACCGATTCAACATATTGTGACTTTTTCACATATTGTTTCTACCTGAACCCCTCATGATCCTTTGATAAAGCCTACCAACATGGGCTAGAACTTAATCCTGCTAAATCAAAAAGTCACCCAAACCATAAGGGTTCACAACATTATGAGATCGAATATCAAGGTAATAAAACCGAAATCAAACATCTCATAAACATCCACAGCAATAATAAAGCATTCAAGCACAGGCTATGTAAATCAAAAACCATCACAAGAAAAATTATAAATCAAATAATTTTATTCATAATAGTTTTTATTCATAATAGACTTAATACAATTATTGAAAGAAATCAAAAATTGATGTTTATTTTCTTAGATTAAGTATTAAAACATATAACTTAATCTCTAGTGGTGCTCTTGTTGTTCACTGAGGTTTCTTCAGTGTTCAAACTTTTAAATCATGTCTCAAGGGACTTGTCAGCAACCACTTCTTGTTTTTCAAGTTCTTGAATTAGAACTTTAAGTTCAGCAAGAACTCCTTTAGTTTGAATAACTCTTTCTTTGAGCCAGTCACGATGTTGAACAACCATACAAAGATTGGATCTCTGATCTCCATTTAAATCTTCCTCACTACTTTCATAAGATGAAATCATTGTATCACATGGTTATGATATCGTAGGAGTATAATTGCACCTATTTATAATCCCTTGTTTTTCGTTTTTTTTAAGGTAACAACTCAAAACAGGAAGTTTTTTTACACAAGGACCGAAACAAAGACCTAGCCTAATATTTACAAGGCTATTACCGAAAGTTCTGAGAAGTCATGGGGTTAAGGTTAACTCCCCTTTTGTTTTTCTAGAGTTTAGCAAATTATCAAAAGATGCTGTCACATCGATATCACTGGATATCTCTAGATCCTTTTTGAGTCTAAGCACTAGACTTTCATAGTCATCTTTGTCTAAGATTAAAACATGATTGTTTTTCTTAGAATATGTTTTAGATAACTTTCTTTTGAATACCTTCTCAGATTTTGATATCAACTTGTAGCTAGATTTTGAATGAAGGTTCTTCATTTCTTGTGCCATAGCATCATTCCATCTTGAAACATCAAATCTCGTATCATTTTTTGATAAAGGTATCACCTCTTCCATTATTTTTCCTTTTTGAAAAGTTTCTTTTGGGATCTTTTTTTGAATTTTTGTAAAAATTCGTTTGTCTCACAGGACAGTGATGATCTGAGAGGTTTTTGGAGATGACGCTGTTCAATTCTTTAGATACAAATGATATGGCGTTTTGTATCTTTCTGATTTTACAATCTCGTTGCATATGACCTTTATCTCTACAATAATAACAATGCTTATTGAAAGTAACAAAGTTTTTAGTCTTACCTTTATGAGATGTTCGGCTACTATGCTGGTCCTTGGTTGGAGTCTTCTTCTGTCTGCTTCTGGAGATGGTTTCTGTTGGAATCTCAATTGAGCACTTGGGTATCTGCGTACAAGCTTGTTCAGGTGGATTTTCTGGGGTGACTGAACTAACATCCTTTACGAATTTTAGTTCCTTGTTGATTGGAAGCATATTAATACCATCATATCCTAGTCCACGTTTGTCTCCATGACTTCTTCCTGCATCCAACATGGAAGATAAATTGATTGTGCTATCATTGAGTCTTTTTCGCCTTACAACTTCGTCTTCTAAGACCTTGATTCTTTCAAGAGCTTCAGCTAGTTGATCCTCAAGAGGATTTTTTGTGGGGAAATCCGACTCATGTTGTTCATTACTTGTTGATTGTTGAGAATTAAACTTTGCTTCTAACTCAACAAGTTTCTTATTCAACAAGTAATGTTTCCTATTGAGATTCTCAAACTCAAGAGTTTTTGAGTGTAGACTTTCTTTATAGTCTTTAAGTAGATATCTGGTATTCTGATATCCATAGAAGAAACCAGAAAATATTTTTCTTAGTTTCCTATTTTCTCTGCTGAGAGGAGCAAGAAGTCCAATTACATCCGAGGAAGACAGATTTTTTGTGGAGATTGTTTCTAGTACTGCCGAAAATTCATATAAATCATCTTCAACATCTTGATCAATTTCTAAGTCACCATGGCCATCTTCAAAAATCTCATCAAGTTGCTTTTGCAAGCAAGTTTGCCAATCACTTAAGTCTACATTATAGGAGTCAGCATGATCAGTAGATTCACATAAGATGTTATCTTTAAGTGCAGATTTTTCATCTTGACTTACGTTAACTGAACCACTCATTGGATTCATTCTTATATGTTGGATCGCACCAAACACAGATTGTTAGATCTTTTCGTGTTTGCCTGCTTTGATACCAATTGAAAAGGCGAGGGTACCCAAATATACCTCAAGCTAAAACTTTTCCTACCTATAAGTCCTTTCTCCGAAAGTGATTGTCTATGGACTGAGTCGAGACAATGCAACTAATCGGTTCACACTTCATGTGATCGTCTATGGATACGAGATCGAGGCAATACAACAACGAAGTATGTTTACTTGTTGAAAAGGTTCGGACTTAACCAAACACAATAGGATTGCTTATCAAGTAAATAGGAATTAACGTTTGTGTAATTTACTTTAATTATAATAAAACAATTATAATGCGGAAATATAAAGTAAATGACACAGCAAGATTTTGTTAACGAGGAAACCGCAAATGCAGAAAAACCCCAGGAGCTTGTACAGAATTGAATACTCTCAGGATTAAGCCGCTACACAAAATTAGACCTAACTTCGTATAGTTGAGACCAAGCAACTAAACCTGTAGTTCACCTAGTTCTGTCTGTATTCCCACGCCTCCAACTTATGAATAAGTCACGTACTTGGAACAATTCCTTTGGTTCGTATTTCAAACAGTAAAGGAACAACAAATCTGTTTGGTATCACTATCAACTCTATTCAACCAAGTGATGTGAGTCGAACAAAGGCTCTTCTGTTTATCTTAACATAAACTCCTTCGTCGGTTTCTTAGATCTATCTTATTCTCAACTACCGAAGTAGTTGTTAAGATTTTGCAATCAATACTTTTAATCACAAAGAATTTTATTGATTCTGATCTACAAAACTAATCAATCCAATCTACCACAAGGATAAACCGAATATAGTTGGATCCTCTTATACCGAAACAAGTATTGTGCACATCAAAGATTATGAACCCCGAATCATAAATCTTCAATATCTTCTTAGTCCCAAATCTTCTTAGATCTTCAATAAACACCTGCACACAACAATTTGAATCTCTTGTGATCAATCACACACATAACGGAGTCTGTTAACAATGGATTATCACAAGATCGTCTTTAGCACTAACAACAGTCTAAAGATCCCTGTCGAAACTTCGATCTAGTTTGAGTGAATCTTATATCAGAAGAGAAGATTCCCAAGCATAAACAAACTAGGTGCAATCAAAATTCAACCACTGTTAGTCAATCAAATCAATCGAAAACACAAGATAAACTGCAATTATCTAGTTTCCTACCAACGGTACTCGTAGAGCTTCTCAATCCCAAAGAAGACTTTAAATTGAGCGATCGTAAGAGATTTCGCCTAATTAGGTTACTCTCATCTCCGAATAGGCGGCTACACCAGTAACAACACAACCGAGGAAGTTTGTTGTCACGAAGGATTAGTTTGCTATAAATGAAAACTTCAAGTATTTATAGACAAGGAAGTTCTGACACCAAGGAATTTCCAAAACCGAAAATATTCTCAAAGATATTCAATACATTCCAAATCCGGTTTTCATAATTCCTGGAAATGCTCTGTCCAAAATAATGACCAAAAATCTCTTTGGAAAATCTCAACTAGTAAATGCACATTACTAATTCTCATTTTCCTAAAATAAAATTAACAACCTTAATTAAAAGATTCTTAACTTATTTATATTTCGATCCTGGGATTTTCTTCCTGTAGCTATTAAGGAATAACTTTGAACAATAAAAGATAAACATTATTGTACGTGTTCAAAGTATGCCGACATCCTTACTTTATAAGTCCTCTTTCATACTTACAACCTTGAAACCGATTTGCCACCCTTCCAAACAAGTTTAGAATTGGTTTATCTGACTTTCAAGAACTATGCGATTGATTAAGAAACACTCAATCACAAATCATGGGGTTAACGGTTCTACCAAAACAAGTTTCAGTTCTACCTCCATGTGAGTATTGTGCATAGTCACACTAGCTTTCCAAAATTCGGTTGACTAGGTACTAGGATCAGTTACCCACATATATATGTTATCTAACTTATATGTGTTGCACATGTCCATAGGATCGGTTCCCCTTTGCCTAAAAACGTGTTGCACATGTCCATAGGATCGGTTCCCCTTTCTGCTACAAACTTGCTACACCTCATACAAGGATTGATTCCCCTTTGTGATGTGTTGCACCTCTTCATAGGATCGGTTCCCCTTTACCCAGATTCGGTTCAACAAAACACAAGCTCGATCATACCATCTCAGGTGATTACTTAAGATCAGTTTCACTAATAAAAGTCATACCAATACATAAGTCAGGCCTTTGTGAATAGTTTTACCAAGAGCACAAACAATTCATGAGCGGTTATACTAAATCACATATATTGGATGTTCACAAGATATGCAATGAATAACAATATCAATAACGCCTGGCGATTTCCTTTTCGATTCATAAACAAGTTTATGAACTTACTTCCTTAAAACACATGTAAAAAATTGTTTTCTAGGATGAAATCCTCACCTCATAGCCATACATAATCACAATAGCATTTAAACGATTATGTCGATGTCCTATCTACAAAGTTTAATGGTTAAGCAATAAACTTCATATTGTATTCCTTAATACTATGTCTACCTAGGGGGTTCATGCTTCACAGTTTTGTTTTCAATATGCACGACTTGAAAGATACATTAGGGAATGAAATAATTCAAGTCAAATATCACTAACCTCAAGTGGAAGGATGATGTTGTCGTTGTAGCTTCTTACTTCTTCACTTCTTCAAGTCTTCGTAATACTTGTAATGTCTCATATCCTAATACTTTCAAGCTAACCTATACGAAGTTGACTCTAGTATATAATCAAGCGACTCTTAAACTGAGTTTTGATTCACTAAAATATGACAACCAAACTTGACATACCAACACTTGGTGGGTTCAACCGAGCTATGCTTTAACATGTATAAGACGACAAACTGGGAGAAACTGGTAAGGAATCTAAGGTTGAGTCATATACCATTATCTTTGTATGGATGTCCTTTACAACATATCAAAATTTCATAATAATTGGATAAACGAGCAAAAATATGTGTCCGAAACATTGAACTACATGCCAGCTGAAAAATTTCTGGAAGTCTCCTGGAAGTTTACTGTTTCACTGATTTCGGCCCCTAAACATGCTCAAAACTTAGAAAGCTTCTTTGAAAAAGCTTGGAAATTTCCCGGGCATGAAAAACATGGGGAGATAGCGAAAATCCGACATCGGACGAAGATTCTACAACGTTTTTACTAAAAGACTGAATTCTGAATTTTTCTGACGACGTATTTCGCTAAAAAATTTCATTCATTCATATGGGTTCTCATTCATTCATCCACAAATCATCAATTTCATACTTTTATTACAGGAGGAACACTTACTTGAGGGGTCACTAGGCCGTTCGAAGGATTAATGTTGTCGAAATCACCATTGGTAGCATTATTACCTCCATTCGGTTCCGGGTTTGAAGATTCTTTGTCTCCTCATTTCCCAAGGAGGAATGTGCATCATCAATATTTTTTTTATCCATGGTAATCTCCTCCTGGATGCATCAACAACAATTATTATTATTTCATTCAAGGAAATACCGTGATCGCTTGCACAAAAGAGATGCTTACATCGATTTCTTCTTCATCGACACTAGGCTCGGAAATTACTTGTCCAGGAACAAGTTGGAGACCATTAATGCTCGACGGAGTAAAATTTTGAAGCAAATTAATGAATATTTGTTTTGTGATCCTAATTACGCGGACAAGAAATAGTCATGATGGAAGAAGCATTGATGACTCACCAAAGAAACAACTAGGGATGTACACTATTTGGTGACATCTTGTAATCTCTACTTCTGGGTTCTCCGCCCCGGAGGGTTTCTTCCATTTATGTGAAGTCTTCATCGATCCGAGACCTCACTACACGATCATCCTATGGTAAAATTAACGAAATAATCAAGATGTAGTTATTATGTCTCTATAAAATCATGATAAGAATACTTACTTGTGAACATCCTGGAAGTGCTTTTCGTTTATCACCACTGGAGGGATAGTCAATCTTGGTCGAATAGAAACCATCTCAACAGAAGGATGCTCTTTTACCAGGGTCTGAACAACCATTACAAAATCATATAAATGCTCAAGTTGCTGATTCCAGAAAGTTATATAACCTGGAGTTGCGTAGGCGACCCGATCAGAGTAAGGGTACAAATATTCACGTTCATTCAAATGCGTACAATCTAAAGAAGCTTTAAATTGATCGACTGATGGATTTTATTTCCGAACATCCGGGACACACTGATCAAGACCCATTTGTCGAGCTGCTCTATCGATGTTATATTCCTCCACCAGAAACCGTCCACGTATTACTGATGCTAAGTAACCAGGAGTACAACTCAGTATGAAGGATCTCTCACTATCACTCACGTCTGTACCAGATTTCAAAATGACATTTTCTTCAGTATCATTAAAAGTGATCAATTGTGAGACAAAAGAAGGAATCGACACCCAGGGACGAAAATTAAACTCAGACTTATTATCTAAGACACTGGTGAGGTGTATCTTGCGTCGAGGCTTCTTTGTAGACCACCGCATAATCCTGGCATTATCCTTCTCAGAAAGAACATAACGAGTATCAACATTTGGTCCTTGCAAGATGCTACAAGGGATTGGTATACAATTCTTGAAGCGCTCCTACAATAAGGCTTGGAGAAACATTGTATTAACATATGTTTCAACTTTCATAAAACCATTGGAAACCCTGGAATCTGTGACCAAGGAGTCTAAATTGGAGAATAGTGAACCCAAGAACAGACTACCAATGGGAAGTTTCTCACCTTGAGATATCTTAATGTCAAAAGGAATCACGAATAGCTTCAGCAAGTTTTCATTATCTTCAAATACATCTCTGGACAACCACAAGCACAAGAAAGCAACAGTGTTTAATATACCATCCACATGTCTTTCAGGAATTCCATCTCTCGGCCACCAGTGCCTCAACCATTGAGCATAACAAGATTTGCTGGATACTTTGTTAATATCATACATCATAGTTGTAAGACATCATATATTGCATTCTCGTCTGCCGAAAGTGCTGCAGGAAAATTACCCGTGACTGGAAGATGTAATAAAGCAACCACGTCCTCTAAAGTGATGGTAAAATCTCCCCACCTTCATATGAAAGTATTATTAGGAATACACCACTGAGCGATCAAAGCTACTATACCTCTCACATCATGGTAAATACTTGAATATCTCGTGTCACCTGTGCACGATCAAACATGGTTCCCACATGACTATACCCCAACATATGTCTTTCCCATCCGGAGAAGTCTGTTAAAGGTTTTCGAGAAAGCTTGAATTTTATGTGTGAAGCAGCATAATGTCCTCATTGTATACAAAATCAAATGGTCGTTCGAGGAGACACCAATTTTCTCTGAACAATATCCATGGGATCTATAATAAGACGAAATGAAAAACCTGGGAGACGTTTTTCAGGTCTATACTGAACCACAAAGAACTCATCGTCAGTGTTCAGAATATTCTTTATTCCAGGGGTTTCTTCTTCTTAATCAATAGAGGTCCCATAAGTATCGTTTCTTGAAGTTGCATCTGTAGAGATGTCATCTCTGGAAGTATCATTTTTGGAAGTGTCATCATGGGAGTCAGTCATTCTTGCAAGCTGGCTGTGACAGATGCATAACATTTCTACTTCAGCACATCATTCGAAAAAACAATGGATCATCGAATGAAAGTGCGCATCTACAAAAATGGTAACAATTTAACACTTACATGTTTGCGTTTTCACTAGTTGTAGTGACTATAACACGAAAATTTCGAGAATCTGTTTGCTTCTTTAAACCTGCAAAGACGAACAAAAAATTTATTATTCAGAATCATAACTTGATTTTCATAAAACTGTGAGCAATTCACGAAGTTACAATCATGTGATCAATTCACATAATTTTCACCGTGTGAGCAATTTCCACCGAGTGAACATTCGAACACATTATTTTCATCAATAATTGTTTGGTTTCAACAATTGCTCAAAAATAAAAATTTGATTTTAATACATAAATTTTAACTCACGTATTTAAAAAGTATGTGAGTGTTTTTTTTTTTTTTGAAGGTAGCCAAGTTTTATTTATTTAAAGAGGTTGAGAACTGGTTACAGAGCGAGGGAATGTGGTCCCAATTCTATAAAGGAATACAATTTGCTTTAGAAAGTTAGGACAAGTGTATTCCCGTTTGGTTGTTGTTGCCGGTATTGCATGTTGTAGTTGGTCTTCCACTTCCTTGTTTGCTAAAGCATCCGCCGCCTAGTTCGCCTCCCTATAGGTATGTGTGATCTTGTATTCCGGTAATGTTTCTAGTAGTTGTTGTATTTCTTGTATGAGCCTTTTGAGATGCCATGGTTGTGAATGTTGTATCTTGAGTAGAGATACCAAAGCTTGTGAATCCCCTTCAAACCATATCCTTTGCCATTGGTATTTAGTTTCCGTTCGTATTGCTATCAGTAATCCCCACATCTCGCTATCATTGATGTGTTGATCCTTAATGGTGCCGCTATCGCCTTAATTACATTTCCATTACTGTCTCTACATATAATCCCTGCTCCTGCTGGTCCCGGATTACCTTTTGATGCTTCATCTGTGTTTATTTTTATCCAGTTCGATGTAGGTGATTTCCATCTATATAGATAGTCGTTGATGTAGTACTTGGTTGCCGATGTCGAGTAGAAGTTGGTCCACTTGCCATGATCAGTGCTGAATGTCGTTGAGCCCATTGATATTCCTTAGACATTACCAAAACGATCTGGTATGTCTTCCACGGTGTTTGTTGTTGTTTCTTGTAGACCTTTGAATTCCTTGCTATCCAAATATGCCATAAAGTGAATCCATACATTTCCTTGCTTGTTGGTGTGTTTGTAGTTGTGAATACTTCTTGAATGTTGTTGGGCCTTGAAGTCTGAGATGCCGAGTGTTGTTGTTGTTGCCTTCGGTATTGATCTTGTATTCCGTTGTTGCTGCTTTGTTGACTTGGGATTCTTGCCAGATGTGTGATTATTAACTGCCAAATTGTTCTACAGTTGCTGCAGTCGAAAAACAAATGTTGTTCAGTTTTCTCGTGCATGTTGCAGATTGGACATGTGCTTACTGTTGTGATATGAAAACGGTGGAGTTTCTTGAGGGTTGGTAAATCTTTGTTGGAGACTTTCCACAAGAAAAGTCTGATTTTTGGTGGACATTGTAGTTTCAAAATTGATTTGTTGTCCACAGGAATTTGGTTTTGGGTTTGGTTTTGTTGGGTGGTAGCTGGTTGGGTATTGAATTGGTTGTGGCCAGATTTAGATGTGTAGTTGCCATCTTTGGAAAAAGGCCAAATTGTTTTTTCTGTTTGATGGTTTCTGGGTAGATAGATGCTAATGATGTGTTGAGCCAATTGGATTGGGAAGGTACTAAAGATGAGATCATGGTTCCAGGTGTTGGTGTTTTGGTCAATGAGATGGGCTACTTTTGTGAATGGAGGGAATTGGTGGATGATGTTTTGAGTGGAGGTTGTTGAAAGGTGTGGGATCCAGTTTTGGGTGATCAAGGTATTATTCCCATCTCCAATTTGTGAGAAGACTTTTTCCTGCAAAACAACAGACAAGTTAGCTAAATTTTTCCAAAGAGGACTGGATGATGATTGAGGCTTTGGATGCAAATTGAAGGGATAGTTGTTTCCAGATATTTAGGGTTGCAGATCGATGTCTAAACCGAGTTTGGTAGCTGTTGCAGATGCCATACTCTTTTAGCTAGTAGTGCTTCATTGTGAACTCTACTTTTCCTAATCCCCAGTCCTCCTAACGAAATTGGTTTAGTGATGGTGTCCCATCCGATTGGATGTAATTTCCTTGTGCGGCCATCATGGCCCCAAAAAAAGTTCCTTGTGAGTCTGTCAATCTCGTCATGGACTTGGACTGGTAGTTGTTGCACCTGCATGACATGGTTTGCTGTCGGGGTTAGAGCTGTTTTAATGAGGACCAGTTTGCCAGCTTGGTTTACACATTTGGATATCCATCCCGTTGCCTTTCTCCCAGTTTTGTTGAGCAGTTCCCTATATAAGTGAGCCAAACTGCGGCCACTTCTAAACTGAATGCCAAGGTAAGTTGGTGGCTCAGAGGTTGTATTGATATTGAAAGTTGCTTTGAGTCTTTGAACCTCCCCGAATTTAGTTTAGGGTGATGTGTCAGAGTTGACTTTTCGTTGTTGATGGATTGTCCTGCTGATGATGAGTACGAATTCAAGAGGAGTTGTAAGGTCATGCAGGAGGTACTATCTGCGGAACATGTGACTAGCAAATCATCCGCGTACATTAGGTGCAAAATTGATGGTGCCCTTTGCGAGATTTTCAGCCCTTGTATCGCTCCTTGTTTTTCAAGTACGCCTAAATTCGTCGACAAAACTTCTGCACAAAGAGTGAATATATATGGGGATAGGGGGTTACCCTGGCGAAGCCCTCTCGTTGGTTTAATCCATCCTTGTGCTGAGCCATTAATGTTGATAGAGTATGACACGAAGGAGATGTAGTTCATGATGTAATCAATGAAGAGTCTTGGGAAGCCCATTTTTTCAAAAGTTAGTCTTATGAAGGCCCAATCTAGGCTGTCATAGGCTTTCCTAATGTCTAACTTCAGAGCAATTTTTGGCTTTTTTGATAGTGGCGTTACCCTGATGTGATGGAACAATTCAGTGGCTATAGCTATGTTATCATGAATAGCACGGTTGGGAACAAACACACTTTGGAATGGGCTAATCATGAACTGGAGTAAAGGATGCAATCTATCCACTAGAATTTTTGCAATGATCTTATAAGTCACACCACCGAGTCCGATGGGTCTAAAGTCACTTGGTTTAGTTCGGGTTTTGGTTTTGGGATCAAGGTGATGTTTGTATGGTTAAAAGGGTGTTCCAAGGTAGCATGGTTAAAAAAAATGAAGGATCATGGATATAACTTGGGTTTTGATTGAAGGCCAAAAGGTGGTGAAGAACTTACTTGTAAACCCATCCGGTTCCGGTGCCTTTTCCGTACCAATTGATTTGAGCGCTTTTTCAATTTCCATTACTGTGACAGGTTGAGTCAGATTTTTTTTCTTTCTTTTTCTTACGATTATTTGTCTATCAAACTCACGTAAATTAAAAAAAAAAGTGAACAAGTCACGTATATAGGCATAAAAAAAAATCTTTCTCTTTAGTACGAGCATTTTTCTATCAAACGAAGCTCTTTTCTATTTTTGTGAAAGTTCACACATTCAAAATAAAGTTATGTTTCATGAAAGTTCATGGACAAAATTTCAACCACCATAGTTATGTAATTCGAAAATATATCTCTTTTACATTAAGGATTATTGTCTGTTTCTTAAACCGACGGACGGACGCACGTCCGTTTCATAGAACAAATTCTCATAAAACTTACGCATGCATATACACATATGGGATTCTTGTTTTATGAACAATTTATGAATTTTCAAAAAAAATAAAAAATAAATCGCTTACCTGAACTGGCCGGAGTTGACCGGAACTTCACCGGACGGTGACGATGACGGTCGGCTCCGGCGAAACTTTTTCTCCTGATTCTGCTGCTTAGACGTGGGATGAAGAAGAGAGGGAGGTTTTGGTCGGTCAGGTGGAGAGAAATAAAAAATAATTTTAGGGCTTCTTGCTTTTTAAAAAAAAAAATTATTTCCAAAAACCTAATAAAACAAGGATTTCCTTTTTGGGCCCGGGCCCGTAAACACTAAACGACCAAAATTAGACGTCTGATCGTCCAAATCAGCAGTGCCTCGTCTCTCCGTACTCACGAGAAAACACTCTATCATACTAACAGGATCTTTATCTGGGCATTTGCTCGTACATGACATCATTGGAGCAAATCGGGGATTCTGAAAATGCCTTTGTACGACTAAGTTCAACTACTTATCTCGTCTACTGGAAAATCACCATCCAGTGCTTACTGCGGAACATGACTGTCCCTCACTAAGCAGGGGACTTAATGTTGATGGTGGATTTTCGGCAAGGGCTAAAATCGTAAAATCATGATACTGCATGTTTCTGGCCCGGCTTCAGGAATGCATGTGACAATTTATACTTTATGATCTGTGAACCATTTCACGATCTCTGACTGAGCGAGCATTCCTCTCAGATCTATGATGAACATGTTTCTCGAAAGGCCTCTTAGCTGAGCTTTTGATGCTTCACACATTTTATCATCACCTCTACATAGAATTAAAATATTGGGAGGCTCCTAGACATATTGCATGCTAGTATAGATCCTAACGCCTTCAGTACGTCACGTTGCTCGTTGTTCCCTGACTACGTAGAGAGACCGTGTATGGAATCTCTTAATGATTGGGCGGTTCCTAGACATATTGCATGTTAGAGAGCTTAACGCCTTCAGGACGTCACGCTGCTCGTTGTTCCCTGACTATACACCCCCCTCAGAACGAATATGATGTTTCAATTATCTCATATCTCGATTCTGCAAATAGGTTAATTCTAGCGTGTCATTCATCAACTGAATTCCTAGAAAATAATCTACTCCGTTTCATGGCTGATCCTCAGCTGGATTCCATGGATTAGTAATAGATACTCAACTTATTTTATTACTCCGTTTCATGAATTATTCTCAGCTGAATTTCATGAATTAGTAATAAATACTCAAAAAAAATTTATTACTCCGTTTCATGAATCATTCTCAGCTGAATTTCATGAATTAATAATAAGTATTCACTGATTGGGTATCTGGGCCACCACTGAGTAAGTCCCAAGAAAATGGTGCGAGTGTACTTAGCAAATAATGCACAAACGAGCACCCGAACGCACGATCGAGCATTCGAAAATATGGACAAATGAGGAAACCTGTGCAAAATGTGAGGAAAATAATATCAATAAAATAATAAAGAGGCGCCTAAGGGGACCGGGCCGGTCATGCCGTCGTGGCCGGTCTCGCACCTATTTAAATTATTTTATTTTATTTTGTTATTTTTCCCTCATCTCATGAAGACTCCTTCATTTGAGCAAGGTCCCTCGTTTGAGCAAAACTCTTAGTTTCTCCATACTTTCCATCAAACGATGAAAAAAATAGTAAAAAATAGGGAAAGGTGTCACGGGACCGTGCCACCTAGCCGGCCGAACATGCCCTAGACGTGGCCGGTCCCATACCTTGCAATTCCTTGTTTTCTCATATTATTACTTCCTTCATCTCATGAAACTCCATTGTTTGAGCGAAAACCCTAGTTTTTCAATGTTTTCTCAAATATTGCTCAAACCATGAAAAAGCCAAAAAGTCAAATGGTCACATGACCGACTAGGCTTCTCACGTCAAAATTAAAATATTATTATTTTAATATTCTCAAAATATTGGTCACACGAGCAAAGTTCTACTTTCTCATTCGAGCAAAATCGAGAGTTTCAGTCAAGATTAAACTCTTCTGAAAATCCAAAATATTGCTCAAACGCGCATCAAAAAATACCAAAACTCTCAAGACTGAGACACGGGCAGTATGGTGACACAGGCATGCCACCTCGACCGACCAAGGTCGACCCTTAGGCTTGCAGGGAGCCGGTCCCACACTCTTTCATAATTTTGACCTAATTAGCTCTCAACAGTTCATATTGGGTCCAAACTCTCTCCAACCAACTTGGAATATGTTGATCCAGCAATCAACATCCAAATAAAATATAGCTTGTGATCGGTTATACCTTGATTTACAATGTAGCTCATGACCGATTACAACTAGCTATATTATATAGGCTATGACCGGTTATACCTCAAGTCTTAACATAGTTAAGATAGGTTCTACCAAAGTCATCTTCTAGTGGT
Organism: Papaver somniferum; assembly: GCF_003573695.1. Taxonomy (NCBI): domain Eukaryota; kingdom Viridiplantae; phylum Streptophyta; class Magnoliopsida; order Ranunculales; family Papaveraceae; genus Papaver; species Papaver somniferum. The sequence continues at coordinate 89,406,121 of NC_039358.1, forward strand.
CATCCAAAAAGATATTTAAAGAATAACAAGCCCAATCATGATTTCCCTTTCGATTATGAAAACAAGTTCATACATCTACTTCCTTAAACTCATGTAAAGATACGTAGTTTTATAGGATGAAATCACACCTATGTAATGCACACATAATCAAATAAATATATACAATAGATTATGTCGATGTCGTATTTATGAAGTTCCAAAAGATAAGCATTTATACTTCGTAATATGTTTTCCTTGACACTTTCATCATACTATTATGACCAAGTCTCACCACTAGTGTATTATATACAATATATACAGCTTCGCATGTTATGTTTTCAATATAACATGACTTGAAAGATACTTTAGGAATGGAAACAAGATCAAGTCAATACTAACCTCAAGTGAAAGGATGATGTCGTCGTTACTTATTCTCATTCTTCAGGTCTTCGGATTAATACTTGTATGTCTCAACATTCTTAGACTTTTTAGTCTAACCTAAACAAAGTTGACTCTAGTATTTAATAAAGCGACTCTAGATGAATTTTGATACTAAAATATGACAACCAAACTGGACATACCAACACTTGGTGTGTTCAACCGAGCTATGCTCTAACAGTAGTTGAGACCGAATTAACCCTCCAAGCAATTTAATTGTAGTCATGCTCCTTACATCTCTTGAACCTTACAAATCTCTGCACAATTGATTCTCTTAGCTTACGTCCTTTGCACCCTAAGAGTTATAAACCTAAGTGAATACTTTTGATACCAATATGCCTCTAACAGATAAGCTTATCTGATTTCCCTTTAGATCGTTTAGATAGCGACTTGGGAATCTGTTTGCAATAGATAAGCTATCAACCCTCAAAAATCCGGAACATTTACACTCGGTGAGCTGAGAAGCCTGGATTACTAAACACCTGTCAAAAACAATCTTGAACCGACCAACAAAAAAGAGTTTTAGATATCTATCTTGAAGAATCACAAAGTCTGAGACGAAAAGAACTTTGTGATTTCCATCTATCTCGTTCCTGATTGGAGATTGACAAAAACTTCAACAATCAATACTCATGATATACGAACTATGAAGGTAAAAATAATCGGACATGGTCACGAGTTCCTAAGTGAAGTATTTAAGTCGTAAACCTAATTATGTTTCTCAGAGGAAACCTAGGATTTAATAGAGGACGACTCTAGCAAGCAACTGAATATACAATCATATACAAGAATATTTTCTGAAGATCGACTCGTTGATAGTATTGCGTTTTGACTAATATGGATCAAATAATAAAATGTAGGTGCACGTGGTGTACTTGGTACCCTATCCCTTTCACATCAGACTGCTCAATATTGCATTCGTCATATTTTTTACCTAAACAACAAAACTATATCCTTTTTCCAAACATCCTGTTGGAAGAGTGTTCCAACCCCACTCACGGGTATTCCATTTTTAAGGAAACATGGTCTTTCTAAGGTACATTGTTGTATTCAAGTGTACTGGCAATTTCTTACCACATGGGATGGAAATATTTTCTTTTATCATGTTTAATACATTCTCTATAAACTAATCCCCACCATCCATTTTAAACACACCTTTTTCTTGATAATTCTTTTGTTCTCTCTGTCCATATAACATTTTCCATCATCTATTATATGGAAGAGCATAACAACCAAGAAACCTCTACCTCTTCAGAAGAACTCTCACCTCAAATGGTGAAAAAACTCATAATCCCTAATAAGCTTCTCTCTTGTCTCACTGAACCAGTATACATTGATAAATTGTAGTGCTAGATGAAAACGATAACAATTGGAAATGGTGTATGATTGGGCATGTATGTAACGAATCCCTTGTTCCCACAACATCAGTTAAAAGCTATATATGTTCTTGGTGGCCACTAAACTAAACTCTAACTGTTACCACCTTTAGTGGATTCATAGACAAGGTCCGTATTTGTTTCTTGGATGAAGTTGACATTGTAAGAGTTAACGAGAAAAGACCCTAGTTTGCATGTGGTTTTCTTATTATTCCTAGAGCCGTCCCTCTATATGTATAGCCAAACAATTTTCAGGCTTCTTTTGCTGAAGAATATATGTGTCTCATTCTATACAACGCACCTAATGAATGCACATATTTTGAAGATCTCAAAATTCTTGCTTTTAGACTTGGGAACTAATTTAAGTAAAACTTCCCTATGAGAATCACCCTATAAAAAAAATGTCAAAGTTTGTGTGAGAATTTCAATCCAGAAACCCCTCTCCGTAGGTATCGCTTTAGTCACAAAGGAAATAGGTTAATATTTTTTAATAGATTGCAAATACTTCATGGTTCCAAGATCCGTTTGCTACTCATATTATTGATCACAAAGAAGCTCAATGTACTAAAATTAAACCAAGAAAAGTCCAGCAAGCAGGGGATTCCATCCATTCATCCTCTCAAAAGGGTACACCTTCTCGTGTTACCATGTCAAGATAGATGTCACCTAAACCGGTTCATTCTCGTCATATTCTGTATCTCATGGTGAATCAGTAATTCATACTGTTGCTTCTGTGAAAGTCAACATGAATATTGTGGAAGATACTCCAGTTTCAACAGCTTCGGATAAAGGAAAGTCTATAATGGTCGAGAAAATGTCAAATGATTTGGAGACAAAACTTTTCGTAGAAAAATCAATATGGACTCTTGATCCAGCAGATCAATAACTCCGAAAACTCATGAAGGGGGTCAAGTTTTGAGCCAACCTCTAAATCTTATTGAAAATGGCATCAACTCATTTTAGTCTAAATTCGACACAAATTCCTATTCAACTCAGTTCTCAATTCCCAATAGTCTCGGGATAAAACTGATATTCCACTTTATTGAAGAAATTCAAAATCATTTAATGCCTGTCATATGTGCAATCAAATTAGTGATATTATTTCCACTCATTATAAACAATATAATGGAAGGAAAGTCCGTTCCCACAAAAAGCAAAGAGTTTTAGTTGTCAAACATGTCACAAGGGGAGGTTTTTTTTTAAGATTTTTTTAAAAAGTAAACAAGAAAGCAATTAAAGTTGAGTTGTAAGCAATATAGAGAGAGACGATCGAGGAATCCTTCTCAGTTACTGAATATCCATCAAAGTATTATATTAATATATTCGTCATTAATCATAAATAATCACCAACTGTAGGATAACATGTACGCTTAGCTATCCCCAAAATTCCTTAAATCACTGGACAACTGGTACGCTTAGTCGAATGCATTAGGGTTTGTGAATTTAGGTTTGATCCTAGTAGTTAGACTCAGTACGCTCGGTCTACTTGCTAGTGTTGTGTTTACATACAATTTCTTTACAAAATTCCTCTGCAAGGTCTCACTTTTTCTACTTGTGTAAGGAATTATTCAACAATTACGGATATCCCAACTCTTACTAACATTAGATTAATCAACAAATTAATTCAGCTGGCCACCTAATCAATTATATGCATTCTTAATAGTTAACACAAACGATAATCATATGATGAAATCAAACAGATTCATATACTAAATCAAACCATATTCAAAACTTAGAATGCATCCTCAATGAATAGGTGTTTAGCTACTCATGGATGTAGAAGCATCCATGATATACATATAAGAAAAGTGAAGAGATATATCGTTACGATTGATGGGAACCGCTCCGAAACCTTTCTTTTGCTATGTTGTGTTGTCTCTCCTGTCCAAGCTCGCAAAATAATGTCAAAGATCCCTTCTTATTGTTGTGGAAGTTCTTTATATAGTAATCACGAGATCTAGGTCTTAGAATCCTTCCAAGACCGAGTTTCCTTGATTTGGAAGTCAAAATACGTCAAAAGGGACCAAATAACTTTGTCTTAGTCGGCATAAATAAGTTCCACCAAGCGCGCAATACCTACTCTAGGGCTCAAAATGACTCAACTCTCTGCCCCAAAACTTGGTCCAACCGGCACGGTCGAATTCCTATTAAGTGTGCATGACTCAAGGGGTAAAAAAATATTACGGCGTCATTTTATATATATTGAATTTTTTTTATGTCACATTTATATACGTGAAATGCATTAAGCGGGGACTAACGAAATCCAAGAATTTACCGAATTGCGCATATTTTACTGCATATTGGACTGAATTTACATTTTAAGTTGCCCATTGATACACAATTTTACTGGACCAAATTGTTATTTACCAACTAGGATCCAGTCTAGTGTATATGACACATTTGCAGCACTTACGGTGCTCTGTACGGGAGAACAATAGTTTTTAATTCGGGGTACGGGAAACGTTCGAAACAGGACAAGTACGAATATTATACAGATTCGTAAAAGTCAAATTCGGTCAACGGTTCGTGTTTCGACAGTAATATGGAGCATCACACACATACGTGTATAATTCGTTTTAGAGATATGGATTCGGCATACAAAATTCGGCATATATTAACCTGTTGAAAATTATTTTTAATATAATTTCTCCTTAGATACTATAATTTACTAATCGACATGAACTACACATATAATATGTACATTACACTCCGCAAATAACATGCACATTGCTGGTATTGGATTCAGATTGGTGTTTGCAAAATTTTAAAAATAAAAAATACAATAAAGAATGATAATTTAGTAATGATGTGGCAAAGTATTATAAGGACCGTATGATTCGGTAATTCGTAAATACGCGTATAATTCATTTTAAGCTGGAAATTCGCGAATCTAAGTCGGAGTTCTAATTATACGGCCAATAAGTACGGATTCGCGAATTATATTCGTATAATTCGCGAACTTACTAACTATGGTTTTTACAAGAACATCTTCTACCATATAACTAAACCATACTCGTAAAGTTTCTCTATAAGGCCTATTCCTATGCACATGCCAAAAAAAAAACTGGTTCGACATACCAGGTGGCATGGTAAACCAATTGCGCCACTATGGGAAAACCACTGAGCGATAAACTTTCTAGCGAGCGATATTCATAAAAACGCCAGCGGTAATGACTTTATCGCCAATGTTGTTGACTATAACGCTAATGACTAGTTCTTTATCGCTATAAATATGTAACTTTCAAACTCAAAACTTACCCCAAATTTTTTACACAAAAAATTCTGTTTTTCTCAATCTATTCTCTATTTCTCAATCTAATTTATTTGTTTTATTTTCTCCAAATGGCACAATTAACCCAACTTGATTTTTCTGGAGTAGTGCTTGAAGGTGCCGTTAAGAAGATATGTGATAGTTATAAAAAAATAGGTAAAAAGTAAAGAAGTCTTCAAGTTTTGGATATTAACCAAGTCAAAACCGCAACTAAGAAAAGGCAAAGAAAAGTTCAAGGAAAGGAAAATCAAAGTAAAACAAATTTGAAGCCAAAGAAGAAGATAAACAAAGGAGACTCTGTTCATGAGCGCATTGATTAGAAGTTTTGTAAAATGAAGAAGATAAACAAGACGAAGAACATCGTCCCAAATTTTATTTTTAAAGTCTAGTTATTTTTATTTTTCAAATTATTATTGTCTAGATTTATGTCTTGTAAAATGACTATTAATGATTAATTCGAAGTTTGAATTCGAAAATTTGACGCGTATTGTTGAAAATGAAGCTTAATTCAATTCTTAATTCAATCTTAAATTTTAATTAGAGATACATTTAAACAAATATTAAAACTTAGGACTTAGACTAAGTGGCCAATTAAGAAATTAAAACATAAATATTGGACAATATTTGGGCAAGTATCTTAAAATCTTGACACAACTTCCAAATTCGAAGTTGTTTTCATAGATGCGACGATATTCCGCACGACATCGTTGTTGAAGTTCCATCATGCTTTCATCACTCCTCATGTTTCGACCTTCTTTCCGAAGTAAAACAACATACCTAGTAACTTCATGATTGATTGTAGAGAAGCGCTGACTCAACTCTGTAACATCATGATTGTTGGGGTTCATTGTTTGTTCTTGAAATTTCCCAAAAATCCATTGCCAAAATGTTTTGGGATGTAATGCATCTCTGAATAAAGTCTCAGTAAAAGAAATATAATTCCTGCAAATGCATTCATCTTCCGCAGTATTAACAACTCTTTGATTTTCGGCAGCATGTTCGTTTGCTACGAACTCAGCCATGTTCACATTATCAGCCATGATCTGTGAGGAATTGGAAGAGTGATGAAAGAAAGAGTTGGAGATTGAGAATTCTATAGAGATGTAGAAATTCTGGTGTGAGTTGAAATGAGGTTGAAATTAGGTATTTATAGAGGGGGGAAATGGTAGCTGTTGGATGAGAAACTTCTGAGCGATGATCAAGTCAGCGAGCGATCTAATGACTAGCGCTGGGATGACCAGCGAGCGATATTATAACCATCTAGCGATCGAAACTCTATCGTTTGCTGAAAACTCCATCGTGTATGCCTATATGTTATACGTTATTTCTAACATATATGTATATAGGTTTGGCATACCCATAGTGGGTGCATATATGCCAAATACGAGATTTTGTCATGCGCATAAGAATAATCCCAAGCTTCAAGTTATTTTTCATATATAGTGAGACAAAATGTCATGAATCCATATTTGTCATTCCGATAACGTAAATCCTCGTAAGTCGTCCCGGAATTTTGTTCGCCGGTTTCCAACACTATGTAGGTGTCAATAGGGTGTGCATTTTGCGTCATTGCCTTTTCAATTTTCTCTTCCCGCGATCTCTTATTAGCTGCTGAATATTTCTCCCCTCGATCATCAAAACTAGGGTTTCCTCGAAACTGTTGGCTCAGTTTTGAATGCGATGAAGAGGAAATCATCTGAGAAAAAAGGAGTTGATGTTTATAGTTTTAGCGAAGATGATGCAAAGATAGAACATGAGTCTAAAACAAATATGAAGAAATACCAAAATTCTTTTATAAATTTCAATGACAAAATCAAAAAAGCTATTAAAGATACTTCCCCAATTACCAAGTATACTTTTCTCCAAGCATGTAAGTATTTGTGTTGATCTCTTTATCTTCGTTGTTGTTTTGTCCGATTAATGGTGTACGGAATATGAAGAGTCAGATGATTATATGCTTAGTTAAGTAAATCAATTTGTAGAATTTTGTAATGCGTCTCACTGAATGTTGGTATGCATTCGTACTATATAGGTCTAGTGTTGTCATTGTTGTTGGTTGAAGGTTCTCGATTGAATTAGGGTTGGGAGTGATAGTTATTATCAGATTAATTCGAGATTGCACTTCCAAATATGCGAAATTGTTATTCTTAACTTAGTTCATATTAACACAGTTGATCAGATTATTAGAAAAATTTGAGGGAACTGCAAAATTGGTTAGGTTTTTTGGTTAACCTGATTCTTATGTTTCCATATGTTTCGGTGTGGTGTCACAGATTCTAGCTACTGTTTTAAATAATTTATTTAGTAATGAACTATGAAAAGAAATTTCCATTGCAATGTTTATCCCAAATACTCGCAAGTGGTATGAAGGGGTAAGATAACAGTGCACAGTGTGGTTGAGATGCACGCAAGACTTGCACGCATAGGACATCATCCCCTTATGCCACTTTGTTGGAGAAGCGGGGGTAAAAGGGATGAGTTAAATAACATGGTTGTCGTAAATAATATATGTATAGTCTGACTCTCACAATGTAGTTAGCAGGGAACCCAAGTATGCACAAGTTGGAACCAGTGAACCATCAATTGTTGAAGTCGACTCGAGTCATAGTGGTCATAAAGGCAGAAGAAAGAGCAATAGTGGTGACAAACACGAGATAAAGAGTCTGAAGGCCCGTGCCACATTGACAGAAGACAGTTTTACTAAAGAAAGAATTTCTGGGCTAAATGATATTCTGGTAGCGGATACAAGTGGTAGTGGACAAATTGTTCTTAGTAGTTCAGATAGCGATGACTCTGCAAATATCTTTCATGAGGGTTCGAGCGCAAGTTCATGTCAAGTGAAGGACTCAAGTCTTGGAGTACCTTCGGCTGGGAAGGTACATACCATTTCACCGGATCTTCCATCTAATGTACAGATCCTTGACATTGTTTAGTTGTTATGTTGAAACTCGGGTTGTCGAAATGCACTTAACTTGCTTTTTTTTTTTTTTGAGACAGCTGCAGAATGATTCTCTAGAAGTGATGTCAGATGACGAAATATGTATTAGACAAAGCTCTCCACAGATTCGTTCTTCTGTTATAGGAGAAAATGAAGGTGTCCCTTCTATCAATATATGATCTTTTTATCATTGCACTTTGCACTTCTTTGTTCTCAGTAGGTTATTTTCTGGAATTTCAGGTTATTTAGAAGACTCTTCTTCAGATCACAATTCCAGTGAATCGGATAGGGTAAGCACTACTCAAACTGTTTGTTTCATATTATGTTAGCTACTTTGATGATCAAATTATATCTCCTAAGATATGAAATTCCCCATTTCTTCATGCAAGCATTCCTCTTTTTGTTAATAAGATCTATTATGTAGATGAAGTAGCATTTATGTAACATATGAATCTGAATGTATGAAGAGTTCTTTTCTGGTCTGCATGGACATCTCAATATCATGGTTGTGAGAACATGTCCAAACACATTGGCACGTGTATTATGTCAATATGGTGGGAACTTTACATGTTGCTTGTATAGGAAAATTTAAAAATGTTTTGTTCTGTGTGTAGGACCAAAAATTTAAAAATGTTTTGTTCATATGGTGAGAACCATATGAAGCACTGAACCTCTGTTTATGACTTCTTTATCTTTTCGAAGTAGGCATTTCCATTGCACTCTTGTTCCGCCCATCTGAGCTAATCAATGCCCTTCTGCTCTTTGAGTGTAATTGTCTAACTATTTGACCGCTCTTTAACTGTGATTTTGTCAGGAAAATATAAATATGGAGGTCACTGTGTCCCCAGATTTGCTGAAATACGAGGACAAACATGGGAAAAGAACTTGTTCGGAGTCTTTGTTAACTTTTTCTCACAGTTGCATTAAGCTTGAGTGTACAAATTCATACGGAAAGAGGGAGTCATTCAGCTCTGAGTGGGCAATTTCTCAGGTTTTTAGTATTGAGAGTCAGTGGTTCTTACCGGTGGGTTCCGCCTCTTTCCATATTCATAAATTAGTTGTTAATGGTTTGCTGAGTGTGGCATGTCTGACTTGTTTTTGGTTTTGCGTCTTCTTTCAGGTTCAGACGGCTCTCGTTAAGATATGCATAAGGCCAATTACTGAGAAGGATGAAGATGTTAATGATGATCCAGGTTGGTTTGTAGTTCCAGGTTCTTCAGTTGGTGTCATTTTAATTTACTACATAGGGTATGGAGGAAACTAGCTTGAATTAGTTTGATTCAGTAGAAATTGGGTAAAGTGGCTTAGTGTTTGTCCAACGCTAATTTTCATGTAATTAAATCTATCCAGGTCTTTTGGAGTTACAGTTTGCAGTTTTTGACACTTGTTGGCTAGAGAAACATGAGAGAATTTATTCACTGGATGCAAGATACAGGGCCCTGTGGAAACTCGCACTTGAGTGAGTTCTTGGAATTTGTTGTTTTTAGGTCCTGTGATTATCTGGTGTTCTTATTCAATTTCGTTTCACTCAACGTTTATTGATAAAAATCTTCTTGTTTCAGTAATGATACATGGGAAGTTGGTTTCAGTGGGGAAAGCAGCTCATCTTCTTCAAAACATTATAGTCCCAAGTTAGTCAAATTTTTTTTTTTTTAAACCTTGCATGCTGAATATTGAGCCACATATCTCTGGCTTATCCATTATCACGTGGCTCATGTTTCCATTTTCTCTGGTTTTTGGTTCCATAATGGTTCATTTTGTTGGTATTGTAACTGATTAAATTTGTAAACTATCAGTATTGATGAGCACTTCGAAGGTGTTATCTATCCACAAGGCGATCCTGATGCTGTTATTATTACAAAGAGGGACATTGAACTATTACAACCTATGAGATTCCTAAATGATACAATTATCGACTTCTACATTAAGTAAGTTGAACTCTGGAACTTATGGGGATACCTTTGGTTGTTACAATCCTTCAGACATAAATTTGTGTAACATTTGAAGCATGAGTGATTTGTTTCCATTTCTTATGTTCCGCAAAGCTGTAATACTGAATCTTTAACAAGTGCAGATATCTGAAGAATATGATTCCACCAGAGGATGGGCATAGGTTTCACTTCTTTAATAGTTTTTTCTTCCGGAAGCTAGCTGATTTGGACCAAGATCTGCCTAGTGCTTATCAAGGTAGGGAAGCTTTTCAGCGTGTTCGCAAATGGACAAGGAAAGTGAATCTGTTTGAAAAGGATTACATCTTCATACCCATAAACTTCCAGTAAGAATTTATCATATAACACAGTGTTTAACTGACTATGAAGAAAATATTTCTCATTTTTAAAGCGTTTCCCTCGCATCTTGATTGACAGTCACCATTGGAGTTTAATTATCATTTGTCACCCTGGTGAAGTGGCTAAATCAAAAGGTAAGCTCTTCTTAGATATTGTGTTATCGTCTACATCTTGTTATTATTTCATCTCATTTATCTCCTGTTGCTTTGTTTTAGGAGAAGATGTTGACAATCCTATTAAAGTACCATGCATATTGCACATGAATTCTATTGAAGGAAGTCATAGGGGAATCATGAAAGTTATTCAAAGGTAATCCCTTATATCAATTCTAATTGCAGGCTTTTGAAAGCCGTAATTTGTTGATGTTGTATTCTGCTATTAAATTGTAAGCAGTTCAACCCTTATAAATGAAAATAAAACCAAGTGTTCTATGTGGAATTTTTAATTTTATATAATGGTGTTTATACTGTTTTAAATTGTTACAAGACCGAATTCTGCTTTCTGATTCTCAATGCTAGTTTCTTAGTGTGGTTGAAGCATGCCTGAAATTCTTCGTATTTGATGATCAAATCTTTCACTATGAATATTTTGGTTTTTTACATGTTGAAGTTTATATATTAAGACTTTGATTGTAGTACTTTATTTTTATCGAGAATACAGTTACCTCTGGGAAGAGTGGAATGAGAGAACAGCAGGAGCTTCGGAAGATTGCTTGTCGAAGTTCCATAACTTGCGATTTGTTAATCTAGAGGTACCGTCTGTTTTTCATTTTAGTTAAGTACTTCTTATATTAGAGAACAACCAATAGGTTGTGAGCCTCATTCAATTTTTTCTCTTATGAAAACATAGATTCAACTAACATGTTCCCTTGACTTTGTACTACTATGAGCAGCATCACAACTTATTTGATTGGATAATTTTCACCTTGCTTGTCATGGGTCAATATAAAAGCATTCCCAATTCCATGAATTGATTTCTTCACTTCACTTTAAAGCGACTTTTATTTATTTATGTATTTACTACAGAAAGGTAAATAACATGGTTTTTTCTCACTTTCTGGATGTGCATCACAGCATCAGTTGGCGCAGCAGTGAAACACATATGGCTGTGGCCTCACTGTTTTCTTCACTTTAAAACATTTTTTCTCCCTGAGATGTAAATGACATGGTTTTTTCACTCTTTGGTTGTACCAGGTGCCGCAGCAAGAAAATTCATATGATTGTGGCCTTTTCTTGCTTCACTATGTAGAATGCTTTCTTCAAGAAGCTCCAGTTAACTTCAGCCTTTTCGACATAGCGAAAGACTCTACCTTTGTGAGTAATTTCTTACCCTTGTTTTAAGTCACGGAGAAAAAAATCCTTTCATTGGCCATGTTACTTAACTGACTGCTTTCCTGGAATCAAATCATATGTCCAGGATCTGCCTTCATGTGCATAGCAGCATAAGTAAATTTCAAATCATATGTCCAGGATCTGCCTTCATGTGCATAGCAGCATAAGTAAATTATTTATGACGATGCATGAGTTTTCCTATCTCTTAAATTTGCTTGCTGTATGCACTAAGAGGTCATTCCTCTTTCAATTAAGTGGGTATACTATGTATCTCATCCTTTATTATATGGTCAAGTTATTAGCTGCCATACGGCAAACAAACTTTGTAAGATTACTCATAATGACAGACCATGGTTATTCAGTTAGTAAAGTTTTCTCAACTCAAAATGATGGTGAACCAGAACTGAAGTTATTGTATAATAGTAAGGTCCATGGTAAGTGGAGTCGTACATGATTGCAAGATATAGTGGCCTCATTTTCGAACTAAAAAATGCTATGGTTTAACCGATGGTTTTGGAGGATGCAATGTTTTTATGTTCACACTGACCCTTATACGGTTCCTCACTTTTACGAGTATGTTGTGTATTCTTAATTGTTTATGCATAGTGATCTCATCTTTTCAGCTTAATGTAAACTGGTTTGTACCTGCGGAGGCTTCTCGAAAACGATCGGTTATCATTGATCTAATCAATGAGCTTGCTGAAAATCGTGGTAGGGGACACACTGCTACAACTAACAATGAGCAGCATGACTTACCAGTAGGTAATACGGAAAATGACTCTGGGCAAGATCGTGGGATAGCATTGGTTTCTGAGGCTGGCACCTCGGGAAGAACTTTTCATGCTGATTCATCTTTTTCCATTGCCGGCCTGAGGATTGAAAATGAACTGCGGGTACCCAATGCAGGGTCTTTCACCGAAGCAGAGTATCGAACTGATTCTTTTCAGCAGCTAAATGGTATTGCTTCACTGTTACAGGTATTTCACCTTTTCTTTGTTTTGCCAATTGAATGCAACCCTCTATATAACTAAAGTCCTGAAAAAGGAGCTGAAGGTGACTAATGCATTATGAAAAACAGGAAAATGATGAGCAGATTGCGAATGCACCACCTGCTGAAATAGATTCTCAGCCTCTCGAGGTTGCATTATATGATGAAGTAGAGGTGTCAGTGGAACAGGAAGAAGACGAAAATGAAGGGTACAACATGGAAACCTCTAGTTTGGGATCCCATGATGAAATTGAATCAGGCACAGATTTGCATCATCTTCCAACTAATAATTCAAAAGAGCAAGAAGTATCAGAGAAACGAAGATCAGTGTCTCCAGAAGATGGTAGGTGCATAGCGGGAATCCCAGCTGCAGCTTCATCTCATGAGAGGCCAGAGGACTTAATAGCTGAAGATTCTCAAGAGGTGAATACGATGATGGTTGAAAATGTTAGGTGCATGGTGGGAAGCCCAGCTCATGAGAGGCTGGAGGACCGTATAGTTGAAGATTCTCAAGAGGTAAATATGACGATGGGTGAAAATGTTGTGTGCATAGTGGGAAACCCAGCTCATGAGAGGCTGGAGGACCGTATAGTTGAAGATTCTCAAGAGGTGGATATGGTGATGGCTGATAGCGTTCTTGTGTAAATAAGCGAACAAAATTATATTAAGTATATAGAACTGCTCTATCTTTAACTCCCAGTTCTGGTAACCCTATCTTAAACATCTGTCTTCGTTGCAAGTTGGCGGGGAAGACGCTAATCATTTTCACTAGCTTGTGTGTATAGGAAGCAGCTGTGGAAGTATCTTTTGGATAGCAGGAACCTAAATTTTCTTTTGCTGATTCCTCTGTTGGAATGTGGAACTTTTTGGGTCTGTTTCTGAAAGGTAAAGCTATTTTGGGAAGGGAAAATCAACTGAATCCTTCGAGTCCAAGGTTCAAATTTGTGAACCATATTTTGACGAGTCACAGATACATATCATCCACTGGAAACAAAAATATCTGGGTCCCTAATGAAGTTTTTGCTTTGGTTTTCATTGGGGGCCTCTTCTTGTGGCAGTTCATTTTGGCTTAAAAGTCTTTTTAGCTCGGCAGTATAGAAGTTTTCTCGAGTTTAAAAGCTCTCTATGTAAATTTGTACATTACATGCCTTCTCTAATACTATAATTTTGTTTTTATGGAGCAAAAGAAAAAGAACACGACACACCATGTCAAATTAACATAAACCTCCTGATGACTGAAGTTAAACCAATATATGTACTCTTTCTGTTTTTTTGCTGGTTCAGCGACCCAGCCTTTACATGCATATTCGCCTCACAAGAGTGCAATAAACTAGTAAAGTATGTGATACCACGATGTTCAGTATCACTTTCTTAATTTGGCTTCTTTTTAACCTGTTCAGTATCACTTTCTTAATTTGGCTTATTTTTAGGTTGAAAAGAAGAAAAAAAAAATGATAATATCCCTTTTTCAAAAAAACAGAAATAACTTTATTTTTCTTCTTTTGCTTAACATAGGACCTAGTAACCATAACCAAGAATGTTAGTAGTTTGCAAACTTTGCATGACCTGCTGCATAATTCAGGATGCAACCTAGTAAACATAACCAAGAATGTTAGTTAGATGAACGTTGAACTCAAGCACCAGAGACCGTAGAATCACATGTTGTGTTTCGGGCTTCGGCCTCCTCGGTAAAGAAAAAAGGTAAAATAAATAAATTTGGGTTAACTCCACTAGACAGACAAGGATAACTGTTGAACCATTTACTCCTCTTATCAAACAAAAGTGGCAATGACAGAGAGAGATGGCCTGTGTTACCAGTATTACTCTTCAACCCAACTGTTGTCGGTGTAAGAGATTGGATCAAATTAGCCAGTGTTTACAGTTAATCTTCCCTCCAAGTGAGAATCATTTGATCTAATCAACTTGATTTTCTGACACTGTGATGCATTTATGTTATAGGTTATTGATCCACAACCCTACAAATGTAACAACGGAGACAAAAGAGGGTCCTCAAAAGTGAAGAAGAAAGAAAAAAAACTTTATCTTGAGTTTGATGATTATCTATCTCTTCATTCTTTTTCACACAAAACAATAATGTTGTTTTTGCTGTTGGTTTCATTTATTTATTACTATTAGTACAATAACAGATGTCGAATTGAGGCTACTTATCTTCATAACCAGAAGCTTTTGTAACTTTATTTTAGATGAAGGAAGTTATACATTCCCCTGCTTGAAAATCTAGGGTTTTTGGATCGCCGGATTGGAAGAAATGTTTTATTCGTTGAATAATGGTGGAGTTTTTGTGGGTCTTTTAGTGCTTCTTCTACCAGTTTTCTTTCCTAATCTATTTACTCCTTTGGGTCATGCTTCTCCTTCTATCTTCTCTGTAAGTGTATTACTTTGTCTTCTCTTTTCTTATAGTGGGGTTTTTGAGGTGATTTGAAATTTTGTTGTTTTGGGTTCATTTTATTTGATTAACTAATTCTAGATTCTAGTGGTTGGTGGCATACTTTTGATTTCTTATTTTTTGAATACATAATTTGGTAGTGTAGTATTTAAACTCATGGTTCACACCAAAAGAAAGAATTTTGGGCATTCTTTTGGTGTCATTCCCAAAAACACTAGGAAAACATGAATTTGGAATGATTGAGTGATGATTCTGAAAGAATTGACTCAGTTAACATCACTGTCTATGTTGAATTTCATCATTGTAATTAAAAACAATATGGTTTTCTACTGACAAGAACGTTTAGCTTGGACTACATCAATTCATTTAGCTTGGACTACATCAATTCACAGTATTTTGTCTAGAAATTGAGCTTTATTTTGCTCTAACTGCCAGTAACCTTGGGGATGCAACGGCATACAGTATGTGGAATGAATTTAAGAATTCACGGCATTTTGTTTACAGATTGAGCTTTTATTTTGCTCTAACTGTTGGTAACATAGGGATCCAACGATATACAGTGTGTGGAATGAATTTAAGTTTGACCTGTGATGTATGTTTATCTGAAATGGGGGAATTTTCATTTTTTGCAGGAATGGAATACTCCTAAACCAAGGCACTTGCCTCTATTGAAGGGTGCTTTACAACACAAAACTGTATGCCATGTTAATC
The DNA here is from genome assembly GCF_003573695.1 of Papaver somniferum. NCBI lineage: Eukaryota > Viridiplantae > Streptophyta > Magnoliopsida > Ranunculales > Papaveraceae > Papaver > Papaver somniferum. The sequence goes on from NC_039358.1 coordinate 89,421,848, forward strand.
AACCCTTACTTTCTATTAAAGAAATTTTTCGTAAAGTCTTCCCACTGAATTTGTGATTTTTCGTGTTTAATATGTTTTTACATTCAGAAATACGCACAGCGTTCCGATCTTTGGTCTCCTCTGGCAAGACAAGGATATAAACCATGTTTTGATTCTCCAACTACCCATGGTGAGTGGTAGAACTGCAGGCATACTGCTATTTGCTTGATTAACAGTTAGATTCATCTTTTCTTATCAACGATGTGATTTTGGTCATTGTAGTCTTGCCCGAGAAATCTGAAGGATATATCCAAGTATTTCTGGATGGAGGGTTGAACCAACAGAGAATGGGGGTAAGTTACAAATTATTTATTGTATATAAAGGAATGTCGCTTGTTCATTTGATCTTATAATTGAAGGGTAACAAGAATTGAGTTATACATGTGACATCTTTTGGATCGAAGATTTGTGATGCAGTGGCAGTTGCTAAAATATTGAATGCGACACTAGTTATTCCACACCTTGAAGTGAATCCTGTTTGGAAAGATTCAAGGTAACAGTATTTTCAAATCTGTCATACACCTTCAAGTGTAGGCTAGTTTGGTTATCACTATTATAACTATATATATGTTATATGCTGCAGCTCATTCTCCGAAATTTTTGACGTGGATCACTTCATTGATGTTCTCAAGGATGAAATATCTATAGTTAAGGAACTCCCAAAAGAGTATTCCTGGAGCTCAAGAGAATACTATGCTACGGCAATTCGAGCTACTAGAATTAAAACAGCTCCAGTTCATGCTTCAGCTAATTGGTATCTGGAAAATGTAATACCTGTATTACAGAGGTATATACAGCCATTGCTTGAGACAAATAAGTTGTTCCTAAGAAAATGATTTATTTCTGTCAGTTTTTATGTACTTAAGAAAACACACTGACTTGCACTACACGTGCTATTTGGTCTAGTTATGGCATTGCTGCTATTGCTCCATTTTCTCACCGCCTGGCATTTGAAGAGGTGTCAAGGGACATCCAGCGCTTGCGTTGTAAAGTCAACTTTCAAGCGTTGACATTTGTTCCTCATATCAAATCGTTAGGAGATGCTCTTGTCAGTCGCCTTCGATATCCATCTGGAAAGTACCTGCGGCAAAAAACATCTGAGATTGAAAGACAAGGAGACGGGAAGTTTGTCGTGCTTCATCTTCGGTTTGACAAGGTACTAAACTGATGAATATGATATTGGAGCATCATTTTCTAAGATATTTGGGGATGGCTTAAGAAGATACGAAGATGAATTAGCATTAAAATTAATCACCGTGATCTACTATGCAGGATATGGCTGCCCATTCAGCATGTGACTTTGGTGGGGGTAAAGCTGAAAAGCTTGCTCTGGCTAAATACCGCCAAGTACTCTGGCAAGGAAGGGTGCTAAACTCTCAGTTCACTGACGAGGAACTAAGAAACCAAGGACGTTGCCCATTAACCCCTGAAGAGATTGGATTACTTCTCACAGCTTTGGGCTTTGACAACAGTACTCGGCTCTATCTCGCTTCCCACAAGGTTCGATTCGCATCTAAATTCTTTTTGTGCTGAGGAAATTTACAAGTTACTGCAGTTCAATTTAGAGCTTAAACCTATATGGTTCATCTTTCAGGTCTACGGTGGTGAAGCAAGAATCTCAACATTGCGCAAGCTGTTTCCATTCATGGAAGACAAGAAAAGCCTTGCATCTGCAGAGGAACGTGCCAACATTGATGGCAAGGCCTCGCTACTAGCTGCGCTTGATTACTATGTGAGCATGAAGAGTGACATCTTCATATCAGCTTCACCCGGAAATATGCACAATGCCTTGGTAAATACATCTAGCTTATTTATTTGCAGACCATCACATTGTCCCTGTATAGACTGGAGATTGGGTTTGCCCTTTGGCAAATTTTGATAAATAAGCATAACTCTAGTATACAAGTAGACTCATTAATCATCATTATTTGAATATCATCTGTCAGGTGGGACACAGAACTTACGAGAACCTAAAAACAATAAAGCCAAGCATGACATTATTGGGCCAGCTCTTCTTGAATAAGAGCATGGGATGGTCCGAGTTCCAGCAGGCAGTCCAGGAGGGGCACAGAAACAGGCAAGGACAGATTAGGTTGAGGAAGAAGAAGCAATCTATTTATACATATCCAGCTCCCGACTGCATGTGCCAGGCTTAAGTACTTAACCCTATTCCACTGTTTAGGTACCAACATTTGTGTGGGATCCATCCATTATTGTCGCCTATTTTTTCTTTGGCTTGTATGTAATTGAGATCCACCGAGGACGTGCAATGTATATCATATTATAAACTGGTGTTATTTATACTTCTAAATTCTAAACTCCTGATCACCCATTCACAATGTTCATTCGGCATGGATTAGGCAGGGTGCCTCTGTATGTTTTGGTGTTGCATTCGCTGCCCAAATATTTTCCAACGTGATGCTGGTAAAAGCACTATGTATATGGACTTGTACATGACCGACTGAAACAAACAGACAGAAAAAGAACAATCGTTCAGGAAATCCAGCAAATTAACTGGATATATATATATTTGGTAAGTAGAAGTCGATCCTACATCTGACAGATTTCAGCCTCTTCTTTCATTTGGAGTACGATAGTTTCAAGGGTGGGAACAGGTAACATGTACAAAGCATCAAACCAGCTAAGAAATTGTGGTTTCATGCGTTCCTACCAACTAAATTGAAACCATTAGAGAACAAACAGATTTAGACCACCTGTACTTCTTCACTTCTCAGGATCCCGCTGATGATCAGCTAACATCGCACCAGGAACTGATGGGAAATGACCTTTCTGGTCTTTGGTAGCCGAGGAAGACCCATTTCCGTTACGGCGTGCTGCCAATTCCTTAGCCTCCCCTGGAGTAGATGAGGAGGGAACGCTTGGGTCTTCCTCTTCCTCAATTGGGAGGGTTCGCTTCGAGCCATCTAAAGCAACACCAAGAACAATGTTCTCTTCCATGGCAGGCCGAGGCCTCTCATTTTCCTGCTTTGCGTGTGCCACAGCTGGACTTCCTTCTGTTTTCGCACCACCCAGTTCAGATGCTGGGGAGTTATCAGAAGCTGCTTTTACTCGGGTAGCATCAGAAGAACTTTGCGCCAATGAGTCCAAGACTTGGAGTTGTTTCTTGAGTGTAGAGGATGCAGATGTTGTCGGGGTAGTGTCAGTATTACTGTTCTTCTGCCGAACGTCTCCTGAAGTACCCTTCTTATGTTTCTTCTCAGGGTTTTTCTGAGCGGAACCATCAGAAATTGGACTCGGTCCCTTTGTGTCAGACGTTGACTTTTCTGGCCCCTTGGCATCGGCTTTGGGATCAGATACTGATGTTGTCAAATCAACCTTCGTGCCTGCCTTCAAATCAGATGATGATGCTACAGCCTGTGGACCTGCTTTGGAGTCGGATGTTACTTTATTATCTGTCTTTGATTCGAGTGATTTCCCTGCATCCTTGACAACTGCCAGGACATCAGATGATGAGACCTTAGTATCTTGCTCTTCGTTCTTGCGTGCTGAACGAGGTTGAGATTTTGATTTTTCATCTCCATTAATTTTGTACGATGGCTCAATCAGCAGAAATGGACGGTTCCTAGCAGCTCTAGGGCTAGCATAGATGGTCTCGGCAAATGGTATATTTTCCATGTCAGGGTCGTTGTATATTTTCTGAACAGTACGAATTGGAGTGGCAAGACGTGCACGATGATGGCTGATGACTCTGAGGAGATCCAACAAAATAGCTTCCTGCTTCATCAAACATCTACTAAGTACACCTTCTGAACTAAACAAGTTAAATAGGCAATAAACTAATCCTACAAGGCTACGACCATATGCCAAGTCAGGTAAGAAAAAAGTACAAAACAAAAACGTTTTACCTTGACACACAGGTATTCTTCATGATGGGAGGTCTTCACAAAGCAAGATATTAAAATCTGTAACACAACAATAGCAAAAAGATAAATTCATTAGCAGCTGACAGAGTGGAGTTTGACAAAAATATTTTTTCTACAGAACCTATGTATTAAAGCTAGGTAAAAACAATTAGTTTGAATAATTCAAAAGAGCAAACAGAGTGAAGATCGATTTGAACCAGTTAATTTTTGTAAGAATATTTTTGCAGTTCATAAAAACAAATCACCTGTTAACAGGTGCGTAAAACTAGTAAAAATCAAATGCAGGAAGAGCAAACGTGTAAACAAGAAAAAGTTTGCAAAAATGGACTACCAAAAGTGCTTGGTTTTCTGGATCTATGTTTTCCAAAAACACTCTTCTGTGCAACTTCTGCTGCTCTACTTGAGGATTTTTTGCCAGGACTTTGCGCATATCCGCTACAATATTCTGCACAAAGAAACAAATAACAACCATATTTTGCTCAAAAAAGAAACTGTGATGCAAATGTTATCTTCTAGAAGACATGTGCATGTTAATTGACAAACAAATATGTGTCTTCTTCCTTACGTTAATCTTATTGACATCCAAGTGGCTGATGGCAAGGTGTGTCTTGATACGCCAATGAGTCTTCTGTGTAAGATTCCTTACAACATTCACTGTAAACTTGTGATTTGGAATGTGAACTGCTTCACGATCTTCACCTCTTATGATTGTTGGTGACCACCAACCTACATGCTGAAACAACAGAATATCAATAAGCAATGACTAATAGTTCCACCTATGCTTATTAGCAACTCTAACCAGCATAGATTCTGTTTTCTGTATTTCCTCGGCTGATAGAAACAAACCTCAACAGTACCGGAAACTTCATAGCCTTCAATCTTTGTTTGGATCCATTCATTTGTGATGAAGGGTCGTGTTGCATGAATCATTGCACTTGATAGGAAGTTTGTGAATATCTGAACAAAATAACACCAAAAAGTTGCACTGTTAAAACATTGAAAAATTAGCATTAGACAACCAATTTTAGTTAAAGGAAAACAAACTAGCATACAATAAAAGATATTGAAGATACTTGAATTTAGGAGATTTGCTGAAAATATGAGAAGAATCAAATATCATACCTCACGTCCAGCAAGAGTCAGAAGTACTGTTCCAAGACCTCCTGCAGTAAGCCATTTCTGTGTAGAGAACCCAAGCAACTCCATGAACAATGAAACAGCTGCTACCCAGACTGCAGTATAAATAGCTTTTCCAGCAAATTGAAAACCCATCTGTAGGGGAAAAAAAAAGGCAAATCACACAGACAAAACCACATTAACATTTATGCACATTAACATTAACACTTAGGGTTCAGGGTTCAGGGTTCAAGGTTCAAGGTTATATATACATATATATATTTTAAGGTTACACGAATGTCAAACTAGTAGGTATTGTTTCTTCCCTCATAACATATTCTAACCCTGCGGTCTTAACAAGGAAATTTATTCTAAAGTAACGAGTATCTCAAACGCCATGAAAACATCTACATGTATAAACCAGTGCAGCAAGCTGCATGAGAAAAAAGTGAAGGAGACATACATTTCTTGTATCGTTGAAGTCAACTGCCTCCATACAGAATTTCTGGGCTTGTTGTATCAAGCTGCACAGAAAAGAAAAACAAGTTCAATAAAAAGAAAATCATGATCATCATTGCCTTTCTCGATACTCTGAAACTGAAAAACAGAATTCATAGAAAAAACACCATACAACTTCCGAAGAACATCTTACCCGAATAAAGAATCACAGGCTAAAGACAGGTACAAGAGAAGAAAAAGTACAAGCAGCAATTATGCAAGACAACGAAATATGTGAAAAGAAGAACAGGTAGCATTTTCTTCAAAGGGCATATCAAATTTTCGAGGTATGCGCAAGAAAGCACTTTAAGAACTCATGTAAGAAGATATAAAAAAACATTCTTTAATCGCGACCGCCTCATTTCCACCCACTATAAATCAACTAAATGTTAATCAGAAGCTTCACTAGTATTAGTTTTCTTATCAGCAAGCATAACAAGAAAGCTACCCCACCACCTACTCAAAAAGACCACCCTAGAGGTAAACGGAAGTAAGAAAAATTTTCAAGTACAAAAGAAAAATAATCTGCTGCTCAGAAGTGGTTAGACTGACAACATCAAAGCACTCACCTTGATAAACAATAAGCGAAGGCCAGTACAGTTGACAAGGATCTCACGAAAATCAAAAGGCGTTGTTTAACAGCCTGGCTAGCTTCTGAAGGTAAAATTATGGGATCTAGTGCCCTGCAACAATTGCTGAACTAATTAGCAAGTGATATTTCAGGCACATACTACTATAGCGACAGAGCCATTAAACTCCTTGTCATAAATTATAAAATTAGTGAAACACACCCGCAGATAAGGGAGGCCCCTGTCCACAAAAGTAAAGGTTGGAGATATGAAGTCATCACATAATGTGTTTGGCTTTTTTTCCAATTATTGGTGTTATCACTCTTCTGCAAAAGATTGTCGACAAACAAATTACACCACTGAAGGGGTAAAAGGAAGAAATGGAAAATCAAAAATCATAAACTCACATGAAGAAACAAGTTCCTGCTGAGACGCATAAGTGGTGCCAGGCCCCATACAGTGAAAGCTAGGATACTGACTGCTGAGACCACCTTGAGGAGGAGAGGACTTCCACGAAAAGCATTGTATGATCTATATGTGTAGAAAAAGTAGTAGTTAAGCAATATTTTAATAGTTTTTATTCATGTTAAATGATAGCGGCACTTAATGTTCCGAATTAAATCTGCATTTCGCTTGTGTTTTGTTTCCTCAATTGCTATGGTTCCTGCTCATTATATTAAATAACAAGAAGAAGCATTAATATCGCCAAAATCAAGTGATGGCAGCTGGAACGAAATAGTTATATTTTGTTGAACCTTAGGAAATTTCATTCATCAGAAAGTGTCATGGCCACAGAATACTTAAAGAAAATTTAGAATTTGGAAAACACGTCAATCTAAGGAGTTGACATGTATCATGAATTAATGCATGTGAGCCAATAGAGTCATAGACGTCCACAGCTGTTCCAACTTATACACAGGTATCTCAAAAAGTAAGTAATACCTTGTTGCAGTTGAGATGGCAGTTTTAAGAATAGGTATTTCGTTTGCTTGAGCAGGTATTAGGAAAGAACGGCACTTGACAATGTCGTATCTAGAAGTGACATAACTTATTGGCCGCTGTACATTTCCAGAGAGATGAAGACTCAAAGCATCTAGTTGCTGGAAATATAACAAACAACAATTCAGGGTGTCAGCTGTCAAAGCACATTTACTCGAACAAAAGAAATATCATACATCCAACAGGTAATTAAATTACAAACTGAAAACTTTGAAATTATATATTCAAAACAGATATATGCTACTTTCGGACAAGAATGATCATCCGTTTCATTCATAACCAAGTAGTTCTAGGATAACATAATCCCACTCTTACTTGGGGCAAGTCTTATGGTGAGTCGATCCATATGGAACACACACATAAAACTATGCCACATAAGGCATAAACCCTAAAAAAATTCTATGAAAAACCAAGTTTTCTGGTTTTCCATACAAACTAGAGAAACAAGAGAGAACTCTCGTTTGATACTTTAATTTAGGAAAACGAAATGTTTTCTTATTTTTCAATAGCTCTCTCGCACTAGCCGTTAGATATATCTAGTCCATGATAGCTATGCTAAACGAGATTCCCAATCTGGTTTCAAACGAAATTCATCAATCTCATACGACACCTGTTTGTTCATTTTTCCAGATTTGACTCCATACATCTCAGGACCCAGAGCTGGAAACAGTGTTTCCAAGAATTATGGATGAGAAGTACAAGACCTTCATATTTGTAAAGTGGTAGGAGTGACTCTGTAGACTACCAAACACAAGGTCTTAAAAACCAAATCAAATCAACCAAAAAAAGGAAATATTAGCAAGCAGATGAAACAGACTAGAAGTCTGCAACTCACACAAGACCAATACAAAATGAGTTCAAAGACTCAAAACTATAAATCAGGATGCCCTGAATCAGGCAATAATTTATCTCTACTGACCATCTTCCAACATCGGCAATCCACCACAGAACTTCTACTCATATCAAAGTGAATGGAAAAATGAAAGTTGCGATGATTTTTGTTGTGCACCCAAAGGACTAGAAGCCAGTAAAAGATAATCTTCATAGGGAAGATCTTCAAGATAAGTTTATCTATCTCACCCAATTCTAAAATAATAATGTTTGGCCTTTCTCTATGTAAGCCTAGAAACATACAAAATCAAAGAAGAGGATTATGAAATCTGACAAGAAGCATACCGAACCACGAGACGAAAGGAAAAAAGGTGATACGCGTAACCGGCCTCTTCCAAACAAACCCTGAGAAAGTCACAGATATATTTAGCATTTGCAGAAATCAACACCACAAAAAGGTGTATATGACAAAACAAATCAAGTAAAGAAATATCTACCTCGGATTGGTTAGTGAAACCACATTTTTTATGAGTTCCCAATTCATAAGACAATCTCACGGAACCAGCAACAGCCATCATTGAAGAGGTTGCGAAGTGACGCTAGTAGCACAAGATCATAATGCAGCTAAGTATCAGATAACAACCATACTCCACACAGGACTCTCGTAATTCACTAACAAATCACGATAAATTGTTGGACCATCCAAATATCCGCTACCTGTACACCAAAGAAAAAAGGGAGTCATCATCTGACTGCAAAATATTATCAGCAATACTGTGTTTAACACATATATGTGAACTCCAATGGTGTCAGTTATAATGCCTCGTTAACTCAAATTAATATGCCAATCATATCCTTCACTTCATTTAATTTCCTATACATCAAAACCAGTTTAAGGTACAAAGTACCCAGAATTCATAACACGAACATTAGTACTCAGCTAGACCACAACTACTAGGGCTAACAGGTATGCAACATCAATAAATTTTCCTATCATTTTAGGGTTCCAACGTAGTCATAAAGCACATATGTCGTAGACTCCTCAAACCTTAATATCGACTAAACTCGTTTCATGTTTTCAGCAAAACAAAATCAATTGACAATCAGAAACCTAAAAATTCCCTAAATAAAAACCTAATTGTTGCCACAAAAATAAGTTGAATTGAGAAAAATGAAAACTAGAAGATGATTTCGCTTACCTCTCCTTGTCGATAGCCCTGCTTAAGTTGTATTGATAATAAGTGGATTTTGATTATTTGTTCCGAGAGACACAGAAAGGAAATAATTGAAGTTTAGCTGCAGCCTGCAAAGAAGCTCCCTTTCTCTCTCGCTTTTTTCTGTATATTAATCTGGCGGTCAAAAATCCAAATAAGTCTCCTTCCCTTTCCGACACTCGAATACGCGACTTGCGTATTATTGACGCAATCTCATCCGTTTGATTGGCATGTTCATCTTAGTACAATTTTATATGGATATTTGTATATGATTAAGTGGGACAAGTTCTTTCGATGGCATTTTAAAATGATGAAGCAGAATATGTGGCATCACTTCATTTTTCTTTCTCTTTTTGAAACGTGGAGAATTTTGGATATCCGTATGGAAGTTATCGAAGTTGATGATGGGATAGAAGAGCAGACACGACTCACGGTTACGCAGCTACCCTGCAATGTCTTTGCGCCTACCAGCGAGCCTCAGGAGGAACATAACTATTACATTAATTGAACAGGAAGGAGCCGAGGCCGCCTGCCAGAGAGGCTCATGAGGAACATACTATTATATTAATTGAATAAGAGGGAGCCGAAGCGGATAGGGGTTGTGACTATGTCGCAAGGGGGCAAGCTAACTCTATCTTCCATGTCAAACTCTGTAATACTGCGGCATTGAGGACTCAAATCTGGGACCTCCTGGAGCACATGAAACTTCTATGGAACGTGGATGACCAGCTAAGCTAGGTGGCCCGTTTTTTTTTCTCTTTTTTTTTCTGATAAGATTTTTATCTCTCTCCTTTCTCTTTTTGGATTCGACGTTTTCACTCCTGCCATAAGGTTAAGGTTTTCATGTGAACACAACACAAATTATATGGTTTGATGGTTTTCGAGTCCCTCCCGTTACGGAGGTAGGGGTTCATACCCCATAAATGATCATACCAACTCCAATTTGAAGGAGTTTGGATGTAGTCTATGGACTACTGTATTATCTATCAAAATGAAAAATATATATGGTCCATACAAAACAGACCATGTGGGTATTAAGGTCTTAGAGGGCTACAATGGTGGAAGGAGCCGAATCTAGAAAAGTCCCCAAGTTTTTGAGATGCTTCGAACAAGCACATGGTCCCCTTTCTTTCTCTCTCCATGTTTCTCTCTAAACGAAAGCCCCCTTTTCCCTTGTCGTCTCCTGCTCAGATCGGTTCCAGTGGAGCAGATCTGAGCAGCCATGCTTCTCTGTTACTCTCCAGCGTCTGTTCTTCTCGGCTAGCAGATGTTGTTTCCCTTTAATTTATGTTCTTGTTGTATTAGTTTTCTTTTGTGCTTTATCTAGGGTTTGGTCTGTGCATTTTTTGGGTTTGTTGTTTGAGAACGTTTGTTGTTGGTTCAAGTATGAGTTGTGATCTAATGAAGACAAGAGATCAATGCATATTATCATCAGCACCGATCTACGACCAAATCGCAGCAACAACAACTCCTCCGGCTATTAGGTTTAGTTTTATGTTTATCTGGCCTGCTCTGTTACTTTCTCTTGTGGATCTTGTGATCATCTCTGTAATGGGGTTCTTAAGTTTGGGTCACGATCCAACCGCTCCAAGTTTGGTTATGATTTTCTCCGGTAGGTACAGGAGTTCCGACGATTTATTCGGCGAGTTCATTGTTTTCCAGTTGATAGAGTTTCATTGCAACCTTCTTCTAGTTGTAGTCTTCAGAGTACTTTAAAAAAAAAATCTTCAAGGGTTGTGGATCATATTTCACCGATTCAAACCCGCCCGGATACAAGCGGATGTTACTGTTACGGTTACTGATTCTTTGGGATTCTGTTGTCTGTGATTCTGCCAACTGAGATTCGATTATTAGAGATTCGTTCCTCGGTCCGGTGTGAGAGTGATTTTCAGTCAGTGCTATGTAATTTGTTCTTCATGTTCTGTAATTTCCAGGTTTAATCCCTAGTTTATTTATTTAAAAAAAAACACATGTTAAATCTGTAACAATATAAGGTAAAAGTAGGTAGATTAGGGAAAATGTTTTGCTCGCGCATGACACGTTAACACCTACGTCCAAGAATGAGCCGTCCTTTTCTCGAGAAGCAATAGTGATGCTATGTCGGACGACACAACAGCACAAACAACCTTGGAGTTTTCCCGTAAACCAGTTTTTATAGTGTTCCAAAGATAAGCTTTTCCAGTGCCACCGCTACAATAAATAAAGAATATATAATTCACTGTTACCTCGTTCAATAGACTGGCTAACAACATCAAATATTTCCAACATATATTACAGGCAAAGATTTTGGTGGAGTTACAAAAATAGTGTAAAACAGGGAAAGATTGCTAGGGGGTGATGAAGTGTTTTTAGCATTGACGGTTTTAAGCCACTTGTTAGATATGGTTACCCTTGTTGGCTCATCGGTATTGAAAATTTTGTATCATCTACCTCATACGGTTCCAACAAATATGGTTTTTTCTCCGGGGGAGGTGGTAACTTTTCGACCGTGTCGCCGACTTGGAAAGGATTAGCTTTTGGTATCTCAGATTTGCGAAACATTTCTAGAATAATTGGGTTACTGGTTTCTTGTTTCCATCTAGGACGACTCCTACCCACTTAGTAAAATATTGAAAAGAATCGGTTTCCCATTCACATCATCGAGTCAGAGTGGGATCGATAGCCGGGTCAAGTTCCAAAGTTTTGACAAGTCGCGGGATAGCTGGTTGCGAAGAGATCTATTGGATATGACTTACTTGTAGTTTCGATCCAAGAGTGTATAACCTCATCTTTTCTTCAAGTGTTGATTCCAGATCTGGATCAGCTTTCTTTGGAGGTGAGTGGCTGATTGGGACTTTTAACTCATCAGCATCGTCAGGTGGGTCTCTCAATGGTGACTTCTGCAGCGGCGGTGTGTCGAACTTGGCTTTGCTGAGAATCATATCATGGCCTATATTCTCCTTGATAATATGGAACACAACATTTGTTTCGACATCGCCTATGTTTACTTCAAGGGTGATACAGCCATAAGCATTCCCGATCTTCCTTCGGGATCTCTAATCACGGCGGGTGCACGTACGGCTTCATGTCTGAAGATTCATGCGGCTCGCAAAGCTTTGATAGTGATGATAATTGCATCTGATCCATCATCGATAAGAATTTTCTCAAATTCGATTTGCCTGATATGGGCGGTCGTAAGAAGTCCCCAGTCGGGCCTTTTATTGTTCTTGTCTATCTGGAACTCAGAAGCAGGCTTGCATGGGGTTGCGGTTTTTTCGGAAAAGAGTAGACGCTTACCAAAGATGACTTGGTTAAGGGTTGTGAAAATATCTTTATGCTGGCATTTTGTGAGGTAAAGAATTTCACACATGCATTCCATCAAACTCTAAACCGTCTGATTGATGGATACTCCAGAAATAGTGAAATTTTTGATAGGGAGTGGATCTCTATAAATGCCTTCAGTCCCAGGTGCAGTTCTTCTGAGTCTATCTTTTCCTTAAAGACGCGCTTCAAACCCGTTGCATTAGTTGGTAGGGTGGTTGACGAACCTATGGAAGCGACAATATTTTTGATCTAACATATCTTGCTTAGTCGGTGGGCATCGCACAAGAGGTAATTTGACAGCTCTATCTTGTATCCATACCTCCAATAACTCGAGAACCTCTTCCATAGGAAAGGGAAAATCTGGAAATATTGAATCTGACTTCACTGACGGTTGTTGTCGCGCAGATTTGGGTGGATCTTGGGTAGGTGGTGCCGAATTCTGGGCAAGTGTCGGGGCGGACATGGCGCGCTTTGTTCGTGCAGTTTGTTGAGGCACAACTTTTCTGTTGGGCTCCTCGTTGGTAACTGTGCCAATGGACGGTTGAACCGAGTATTGCTTGTTGATTAAACGCCTATTTTCGTGGGTGTCGCGGTTTTCGTCTTTGACCGGTCATGTTCTTTCGAGTAATGCTGGAGCGGTGGTGGCCGATCGCTTGTCCACCTCGTGTAACTCCGAGAAAGTTTGGAAACATAAATTTTCAAGTAAAGCGCGATACACATGGATCATACTATTAATACATGACTCCACTAACTGCTGCTCCATTATGGTTGGGTCGTGGCTATCAAGGGCTTGAATTCTGAATCTCTTGACATAGTCATTGCGCTGAAACATAGGCCCGAAAATGTGATTTGTTGAGAGACGAAGAAATACTTTCGATAGAAGGCGCTCACCATCTCGGACCAACTGGAGATGTTATTCGGAGCGAGATTGTTGTACTAGGTATAAGCTCTTCCGGTGAGTGGCTTGGAGAATTCTTTGAGTATCAGCACTTGGTGGTATTCATGCACTCCTAAAGCTTCAAGAAATCGAGAGAAGTGTTCCCATGCATTACATGTTCCATCATAAAGAGAAAAGGTAGGTGATACGTATCCTCTTGGTATAAGGTCTTTTTTTGACATCATCCGTGTATGGCGGTTGGTGGTGGAAAAATAACGACGATTCCTCTTTTCCACGATTCTGCAGGAGTTTCTCCAAATATTATCGGGTAATGAAATTCATCTGTTTAAGCTCTACGAGTACCGTTGGTGGGAAACTAGATAATTGCAGTATTATTAGTTTTTGATTGATTTGATTGACTAACGGTTGTTGAACTTTGATTTCACCTAGTTTGTTTATGCTTGAAAATTTTCTCTTCTGATATAAGATTCACTCAAACCATAACAAAGTTTCGACGGGATCTTTAGAACTGTTTATAGATCTAAGGACGTCTTGTGATAATCCATTGTTAACAGACTCCGTTCTGTGCGTGATTGATCACAAGAGATTCGAGTTGTGGTGTGCAGGTGTTTATTGAAGATCTAAGAAGATTTGAAGACAAAGAAGATTTCTTATTAGGTTCATAATCTTTGGTGTGCACAAAACTTGATTGGCTGGGATCCAACTATAATTGGTTTATCTTTGATAGATTTGATTGATTAGTTACGTAGATTGGCATCAGTATATAGTATCTTGGTGGATCCTATTATTGATTGTTAATTAGATAGATCCGAAAAAGGAGTTTATTGGTTAAACGTAAGAGCCTTTGTCAAAGTTATATCACTTTGTTTGAAAAGAGTTGTTAACGACAGATTTGTTGTTCATTTACTGTTTGGAATACGAACCAAAGGAATTGTTCCAGTGTGTGCACTTATCGAATGTCGGAAGCGCATGGATAATGAAGAAACTAGGTGAACTATAGGTTTAGTTGCTTGGTCTCAACTATACGAAGTTGGTTTAGATTTTGTACAACGGCTTAATTCTGAGAGTATTCAATTCTGGACTAGGTCCCGAGGTTTTTCTGCATTTGCGGTTTCCTCGTAACAAAATCTCGTTGTGTCATTTACTTTTGTTTCCCGCAATTATAATTGTTTTTATTTTAATTTAAAGCAAATTACACAAACGTTAATTTCGTAATTACTTGATAGCAATCCTATAGAGTTTGGTTAAGTCCGAACCTATTATCAAGTAATCACACTTTCGTTGTTGTATTGTCTCGATCTTGAATCCATAGTCAATCACACAAGTTATATTGTTGTGGTAGTGTCTCGATCTCGTATCCATAGAAGATCACACGAAGTGTGAAACTATTCGTTGTATAGTCTCGACTCAGTCCATAGACAATCACTTTCTGTAAGAGGACTTATACGTGGAAAAGTTTTAGATTGAGGTATATTTGGGTACCCTCGTCTTTTCACATAGGAATTGGGGCAATGCATATTTTAGTGGTGTCTCGTTTTGTCCAATTAGGGAATAAAAGCGACATGACTAGGACATATCTGTGAATTAAGGTTTGGCCTCAATTCGACCAAGGCCTTTGGAGTATGACTTATATTTTAACTTGAATGGCTGGAACTGATTTGAAATTAGAAGGAGCTAAGGTGAGACTAAATCTCTCTAAGTCGTTGATTGGCCGCGGCCCCCTAATAGCGCATTATGGTTTTGTACTCTTGGCTATGACGTGTTTATGGCCTGTGGGAATGTTTATATCAACTTAGGTGGGAGAATTGATAGTTTTGGACATGATTAAATTACCATAACCACCTAGGTTAGAATTGGTCCTAGTTTTTAGGATATAATAGCTTTAATATAAAGTTTTAGGTTGGTCGGGACTCTTATTAGCGTGTCAAAGTCTTGGGAACTTGGCCACCACATGTTTAGGACATGTGGGAGTAGTATGGGATGTGTTATATACTTGGTCATAGTTGTACAAGGTCCCATAAAATCGCAGCTCATACTATTACCTTGGATGTCCAAGGTCCGATAATGGTGCAACTCGCGTTGTGGCCTAGGCCGTGGCTTATGGCGCGGTAGTGGCTATGCCACAATTCTGGTTGTAGCTTGCCAAGTTGCGATTAGCCATTTTATGGACTTGGCTGATTGCTTTTGGATGATTCCAGCTATACCATTAGTCTATTTTTATCTTGGCGAGAGCGCTATGAGCGATGGTATTATGGCCTTTAGTTATAACTATCCAAGGTGTTATGGGATATGCAGTATATGTTATGGCTTGGTTGTGTCTATCCAATGTGTCGCAATCCTTATGCCATTAATCATGATTTGATTATCATGTGGGTACAATCTAGGGTTTGAGTTTATGACGATGTGCCAAGAATAGATTTGAAGTGTAATGCTATTACAGTACGAATTTGAATACGATAGTGTCGCTATAGCATGTTCAAGAAACTCGGCCGTGGGAGTTTGCGACTTGAGATGATACTCGATATGACTATGTACTAATACAGTAGCATATATATATATATATATATATATATATTTTGTACAGGCAGAGACCATGTGAAGGGTAGTCATCACCAGCATCTGTGGCAACCCGAGGACAATATATCTCTATACTAGCGGTCAATCAATCCGTCTAGGAGTTGTCCAATCAATATGAAAGAGTACCAGTAATGAAATACTCCACTCATATATATGTATGTTATGTGACGGTTAAACCAGAGTTGGATATACATTATTGATTCTCTTGCGGAATACAAGTTATAAATACAAATTCTTAATCCTGATACTGGGTCAGGGATACATTACACTTCTGCAACCAGGACAGAGCAATTTTACAATTTATGTCCTTGTCAAAAACTCACCATCAACAATGTTAAACATGGTTTCTGAAAAATAAATAAAAATGGAGCACTGAGTTGTAACAACACGCTGAGGACAAAGTCGCTTGATCATCAAGTTATCCTTAACACAACAGTTCATCGATACACCTCAATAATGAGCAATGCTGAAACTGCCCGATACAAATATTGTATAGCACTACAATACTTGCTCACTCATACGAACTCAACGG
The DNA here is from genome assembly GCF_003573695.1 of Papaver somniferum. Classification (NCBI taxonomy): domain Eukaryota; kingdom Viridiplantae; phylum Streptophyta; class Magnoliopsida; order Ranunculales; family Papaveraceae; genus Papaver; species Papaver somniferum. The sequence goes on from NC_039358.1 coordinate 89,438,308, forward strand.
TAAAGAAATAATTAAACACATAACGCAAACCAATCGAGAAGAGACGAAAAAAAGTGGGATAATAGTCTCTTACGGGCATAGTTTAGAAGGAAAAAACCGAGTGGTTTACATAGGGGTGTAAAGAAAAGGTCGAGAAAAATGCAGTTAATACGTAATGAATGAGAGAATAAAATCGGGATCAAAGACAAAATCAAATTCGAATCAATACAAGATTTTCTCAGAACATGTAAAACAACTAAGCAATGAACTGCACATGACTTTCATTTCCAGTTTAGTATTGTATTTCATTCATTTAGGCACATGGACAGAAAAGGGGACATAAATAGAAAGAAGGATATAAAGAAGGAAAATAATTTTTGTCGGGTCAAACACCACCCCCATTGAGACAAAATTTATTTTGATCTTAAATTCATTTAGAAAGTATTTCAAAAGAATCTTGTCCACAAACTTAAGTCTTGGTTGGCCCATACCTAAATCGAGCCTCCCCCAAAACTTAAATCTTGGTTGATCGGACAACGAAATGCGAAGCACCATGAGTGTATGAAATGTGTGGTTGCATCAACTAGCCCATTGGGTAGAAGGTTATTATTGGGGCGTCACATTCCATTAGAGGGGCGTCACCTAATAGGACAAAAACGGGTCACTCATAAGTAATATCAAAAACCCCTTATCTCAAATAATTTTGTAATGACTAAACAACCCTTATTTAGTTAATTTTAATTTAATTTAATTAGATAAAAAATTAAATTAATGAATTTTGTTGTATACTTGGTTAATTCTGGGACAAAGTTTTTGTGGGAAGAAAAACTGGCCGTAAAATAAATTTCTACGGTTGGAAATAATCCAAATCTAGACGTAAAATCACTTCTACGGTTGGAAATATTCCAAACCTTGACGTAAAATCACTTCTACGGTTGGAATTAAAAGGAACCTGGACGTAAAATGAGCTTCTACGGTTGGAACTAATTCAAACCTGGACGTAAAACTACATGCAAATAAAATTCTATGGTTGGAATTAATCCAAACCTGGACGTAAAATCACTTTTACGGTTGGAAATAATCCAAACTTGCGCGTAAAATCACTTCTAAGATTGGAATTAAAGGAAAACTGGACGTAAAATCGGATTCTACGGTTGGAATTAAAAGAAATCTGGACGCAAAATGAGTTTCTACGGTTGGAACTAATCCAAACCTGGACGTAAAATTACATGCAAATAAAATTCTACGGTTGGAATTAATCCAAACCTGGACGTAAAATCACTTCTAGTTGAAGGGTAATCTAGACATTTTGTATATGTGTTAGGATATCCCATAACCACTTTTTTGGACATTAAGATTTCAAGTGAAGCCCCTCTATTGGAGGGTGACGCCCCAATAATAACCTTCTTGGGTAAGTCCTCTCCTTCACACAAAAATGCATTGACCTAAATAGCCACTCTTAGATCCAAAAATCTTAGTAATATGGAGAGGCAACATCTCTGGTTTCCCTTATGTGAGACCGAAGGTTTCATTCACAATTAGTGAAAATTAGCTATGGCCCTAAGTTCCATTCCACCAAAACCACATATAAAACATAATAAACTCATTTTCTCCAACATTCCTTGTATATATATTTTTATTATTTGATCTGATAAATATTCGGATCCGATGAGTTTTGAATTTAGGTCACTGACATCATCGCACAATAATTTTACCGTTGTACTACAATAACATCGAATGCATATAATCATGTTCATTTTCTCAAATGTGTATTTAGAGGTTATGGAATCACTCTACACAAACACAACCACCGTATATTGTGGTTATGATTACAAATCTAACTCCTTTAAAATCCTAAGCTCCTTAGGCTCCACGTTGAACGGTGACCGTCACCCTCTCACAGAATTGCTCCGTTTCACTTTTCCTCAAAGGAGAGAAAAACAAGGCTTTTTCTTCACAAAATAAAGAAATTTTTATATTTATCACACACAAAAAAGAAAAACGAAAACAAAAAAAAAATTCTTAGAAGAAACCCTAGGAACAAACCTAGGATTTCTTCCCTACGAAAAAAATCATCATTAACGATGATACAGAAATTCACTCTTTTTATTCTCCTCCCGATTTTTCCCTGAACGAGAAGAGTAACTGAAATGGAAGTTAGGGTATGAAGGAATCAAGCCGAACAAAACATAGGTTAGGGTTTCGCTGCTTTGTTTTGATTTTTGAAACTCTAATCTCTTGATTTATGATCATACGGGCTTGGTTAGGGGTTTATTTTTTCAGGTACAGTTTTTACAAAATTCAAATTGGGATTTGGAGGAATCAAGGGTTTACTGTGTTTGGTTAGGGTTTATTTGAGTTTAATGAACTGTTGCGGCACCAAAACTTCCTTATCTCCTTTCCTGATCAAAGAGACATCCTAGGTTTAGGCAGAGCAAATATTAATTATGTGGGTTTTTCGTTTATAAATATATTTCGGTTTCTTTCTTCTGCTATTGGTTCTCTGAGAATTTAACCCCTAAAAAATTTTGTTCATGATTTTGTGTTGATTGCTTTGTATTTCTTAATTTTTCGGTTGATGCTCGACTCTCTCGAAACTATTGCACTCGAGGTTTATCATGCAGGTGTGAACCCTAATAATGGAGGTTAATAATTGTAGATGGTGGATTTTCGACAAAGGATAAATTCGTAAACTCATAATTATACGAAGCTTTGATTCAGCAATCAGACGTGAGTATCGAGACTCGGGTCTCTCATTGAATTCTCAACGGAGAGTACTTTCTCTCAGAGTACATGTAGATATGTAGTCTCACGACTGGACAACGACATATCTCATGAATACTTAATACTTTCAGTGATTATTTCTATATAGTATCACGAGATGGACGGCTCCTAGACAGCTTGCTCTGCTAGTATAGAGCGATAACTTCTTCGGGAACAAACAACGAGTTTACCCTGACTATATAAAGGATATGACTTACCGACAAGCTCGTATCGGGATAATTAATGCTCCTAGAAAGCTTGCTCTGCTAGTATAGAGCCACAAAGTTAATTATTCCTAATTACAATTGCTCTTATTCCATGGTCGAATCCACGACTGGTCCCATGGAATGGCAATAACAATTGTTCTGATTCTATGATCGATTCCACGGCTTGATCTCATAGAATAACAATAACTATATTATCTCATTACTCCAATTTCATGATCGAATCCACAACTGGTCTCATAAATGGTAATAAATAAATCTTAATTACTCTGATTCTATGCTCGAATCTACGATCCCATGGAAGAGTAATGCTCACTTTATTATTTTGAATTCGTAGTCGAATCCTCAGCTGATCCTATGAATTAATAATAAACATCTTATTACTCAGTTTTGTGAATTATTCTCCACTGAATTGCACAATTAATAATAAATAATCAACAACTGGGCGTCTGAGCTACCTCTAAGTAAGCCCCGATTCAAATGGTGAAGGTGTATTCAACGACGATACACTAACAGTCACCGCACGAACGAGTATTTCAAAAATACAACGAAACGATGAACCTATGCAAAATAGGGAAGAAAATAATAAACAATTAAAAATATTGGCCAAGGTGCTGGGAGCACGAACACACGACCGACCGACCGTGTCGTGGTCAATCCCACGCCAATTTTATATTTTTAATGCATTTTTATTATTTTCCATGATTTGATGAAAATTCTCTCATTTTATCAAATCTCCTTCGTCTCGAGGAAACTCCTCGGTTTCATGGTACTTCCATAAATCCATAAAAAATAATATAAAATTAAGAAAAGGAGTGTAATGCGTGACCATTGGCCAACCGGCCATGCCTTGGTCCCAACTGGCCCCACACTCCACGGTTCCTTATTATTTTATTATTATTGTTATTTCTCTAATTTCATGAAAAAACTCCTTGATTTCATGGTATTTTTGCACAAATCATCATATAATGATAAAATAAAATAAAATAACGAAAACTTGTGGGACCGGGCCACTAGCTGGACAGCCATGCCCTAGCCGGTCCCACACGCCCTTTGCTTTATTATTTTATTATCATTTTTCCTATTTTTCCTTGAATTCATCAAATTCCTTTATTTTATGGTATTTCTCTCAAATTAGGAAAAAATCCCTCAAATCATCAAAAATACCTAAAAATATTAAAAGAAATTAGGGAAGCTCGTGGGACCGGGCCCTAGCCGGCCGGCCGCGCCTCCACGGTCCCACACGCCCTTGTTTTTATTATTTTAATATTTTTTGCTTCCCTGAACTCATGAAAACTCCTTCAATTCATGGAAACTCCCTAAATTCATCAAATTTCTCAAAATTCATGAATTTTTCATAAAATCATCAAAATATTATAAAATTAAGGAAAAGGCACCACGAGACCGTGGTCACGACCGACCGACCATGCCTTGACCACGGCGGTCCCACGCCTCCTCATTCCTTATTTTATAATTATTTTTCATCATCTCATGGTGTTTTCCTCAGTTTCGTCGAAACCCTAATTTTGCATATTTTCTCGAATGGATGTTCAATTGCACGCCAGAAAAATATCAAAATTCTCAGGATTGAGACGCGGACGCTTTGGGGACACGAGCACGCTATCTTGACCGACCAAGATTGGCTCTTTGGCTCACGGAAGCCGGTCCCATCAATTTTCACAGTTTTTGACCTAATTTGCACAATTGCTCGTATATCCCAAAAACACTTCCAAACACTTTGGATTTTCATGAAGTGATCGCTAGGCGGTCACGTGACAACCCAGGGCCGGTTTCATGAATCCATGGTCGGTCCCTCGCCTCGTCATACTTAGGTTTTCCACCTAGGCTCAAACGAGCATTTTCGAATAAAATTAAATCAGCATTTGATCATTCTTTCACCAACAAATCGTCAAACTCTTCATGAGTTTCTTTGTATTTGCTCACGTGAGCATATGGACACTACATGATTGATCCACGGTCCCATGTAGTCGCTCCCTCCTTCATCCCATGGTTGAAATTCTGACGAACCATGAATTGATCAAATTAGGGTTCTTAATCCAAGGATCATCATTCCAAATTCCAACCTTAATACTTTATACGACGACCTCATGGTCATTAATGTTATTAATTATGCTCGGTTCAACGACCAGTATTTAATTAATATTTTTGGTACACTGCCAATACCATCAGATGTAGCAACACATGCTCAGACGATCAAATATTCAATAATTCATCACATGAGCACACTTGATCAGATGATAAATTTTGCTCAAACCAAGGGATATTGGTTCAACAATCACTATTCAACGATCCATCGAATGAGCAATACTTGCTCACTTCATCGTAAGAACTATACCTCTGTCTCATGACTGTTCAACTCATGAGTTTCAGAACATCATGTTCAACTCAGCAACTACATGGACTCATCGTCCCATCAAACCACGAAGTCATCAATTGACTAACAAACCACGAGACATCAATCTGTCACTTGGGGGATATCACTTAGGGTTTTGGTCTGGAGGTCTACGGCACGTGTGTTCAAAACCCATGATGGAATGTGAGCAAATCGTGCAATCAGTTGAAGGATTCACGAGGTAGTGGGTGGAAAATCGACCAAGTCTCCGCACGTTGAGCAACTGGTTTCAAACACGATCTCCACTCCCCCACTCCTTGATTCCATCAACTGTCACTTATGGAATCATGGTGTCTACAATTCCAAGCAATATAAATAAGTCTCTGAATCATGATTGACTCATCGGCATCAACAATACATCTCAATCCTCACGTCTCATTGACAAACACGAGATCATCAACTCATCAATTGAGTAACTACTCTCAATTGAGCAATTTCAATCATTCAGAGCTTATCATATTCAGAATTCACACACCCACAATCTTTGATTACCATTGATTCCACACATTCCCAGCCTCCCTCTACAGATCAACCCATCCTCTCTTGTGACCGATTTACTCTGGAACATTCATTGTCTTGATTTAGGCAGAGTACTACAGATTGATCTCTCGAATATAAAGCACCCCCTTTTGCAGCGCGGTGCATCTGTGTGAGGTTTAACATTCCGCTCGGTTCGAGGAGTCTCCTCCGTACGGTCGTTTCCTCAATTCCTTAAAAACCAGCAAATCGTTTTGCCCCTCTACATAATGGATATTTTGATGATTGTTTTTTGTTCAATGTACAATAACCCAAATCAACTGGATACACCTTATTTATGTTGGTTTCAGGTAACCAATCAATGCAGCCAATATATAACCTTGCATAGCTTGGTCGGATTGCAGCTAATTGAACTGGTGATGTTTTCTTTCTTGATATTGTGTAATTGGTGGGCGTGTTCTTTTCTTTTTATTAGTTAGAACTCGGAAGTGAAGGGAATTGAGGTGGATTTGAGTAATCAATTTGTTGTAGTGTAGTAGTTCTTGGTTCAATTAAACATGGGTTTATTTGATTTTTGACATGATATACAATTATGGTTTTTTATGTTGTTTGTAGTATTACTTTGGTTTCCTATTTGTATGGTTTCATATTTGTATTAAACTCTATCTTTTTTTGATTTTGTACAGAGAATACTTACTTGGATCAGTGGCGCTTGTTTCTTAATTTTCTGATCATTTTTCTTCTTTTTTTTTTGACTTTGCAGGTTAGGTTCCATGGTTCTTCATAATCGCCTCAGTGTGCTTAGAAAAATCTGAAGTTTTAAGGGTGCAATGGAGATTGCAACAATGGTAATCTTTGACTTTCTTCCTAATTTTTTAAGTTGGCATATTTCATTGTTGCAATTCAGCTAAGTGATTTGTGGTGTGATATTAGTTGGAATGCATTTACTGTTATTGTTGTTTTTGGATGTTAGTTATTATACTTATAACTATGCATCATAATTGAATTTTTGCATTCAGTAAAAAGTTCTCACTTTACGTATTTGATGCGCTAACTTTTTTGATGTGTTTGTTTGAGTTAAGCCAAAATAAATGCAAATAGAAATAGAATTTCTAAGAGTTTGTTAAGTTGATTGGAACAATTGAGGACTGTTAAGAATTTGTTGAATATTTTTTACTTTGAATTTGGTCGGAGTAATTAAGGCTTAAATGCCCAGTTCATAACCTCCAGAGTTATGCATATGCTTTATAGGCTACCTTAATTGATTACTTATATATTTAAATCACGAGACCCTTGAAAGAGTATATTATGGTTACATGATAGCACACTGGACCAGGATTTTATTGAATACTGATTACGATTAAGTTTGCTTTTTAGGTTACGTGAGAGCACTGGAAACTAAATAGAAATAATATTAGAAAATTCCCAGAAGTTCAGTACACCTGACTGTGGTAATGATGATTGTCCTTTGATTTAAGGCCTAAAAGCCCAGTTCACAACCTCCAGAGTTATGAATATGCTTATAGGCTACCTTAATGGATTACTTATATATTTAAATCCCGAGACCCTTGAAATAGAAGGTATGGTTTACATGAGAGCACACTGGAATATGATTTATTGAATACTGATTACGATTAAGATTGCTTTGTAGGTTACATGAGAGCACTGGAAACTAAATAGAAAATAATGTTAGAAAATTCCAAGGATTTTAGTACACCTGACTGTGGTAATGATGATTGTCCTTTGATTTGTTTCACCACTGTCTCAATAGTAAGCATCAAATAGAAAACTAAATAAAATAGCTTGAATTTAAGACCTGAAATGTTTTGTTTATGGTGTTAAGAATCTTCTTTTGTATAATGCGTAGGATGAAAAAAAGCTTGAGAAGGAGTTCGGTATTGGATACCTATAAGCTTTTTTGAGGAGGACAAAAAATAAAGGAGCCCCCTCAAATGTCTATGTAAGCCGACACTATTTTCATTTTGGTTCTATGGAGTAATTATGTGCATAATTTTAAAATATAGGATAATTAGTTAATACTGTAAGCTATGTAATTAGGATAATTTTACTCCTATTGTAATTATCCTTTTTCTATTATAATAATTAGTTTAATACTGTGAGTTATGTTTAAAGCCCATTCAAGTTCAAGAGAGCTAGACAAAACCTTCGGAAGGACTTCTAAAGTTATGTGTTGTAGATATAATTTGAAATACTCAGATCAATGTCACTTGTTCAAATTCCTAACATCTAATAATCATCCGTAAGTGGTGTACTCCATATATTTCTTTATTAGTGGTTTTTAGTTAGCATGGTTTCTAAAGTGATTTGAACATTATTGTGAAACATTTGTATATATGTGCTGCTCTTGCAGATTTGAATACTATTGTAGGGCAAGCTAAGGTGATAATACTAACCCATTGAGAAAGAAGAAGGTGAAATGCAATCATTTATTTAATGGGTTTGTTTTATTTTTAAAATTGGCTCATGATATTGTTTCTTTTTTTATTTGATATGTGAGAATCATTATATTGTCTTTCAATGTGCAACTTGGTAGTGAACTTGAACTGGAAGATATATTAGGAACGAAGAATGAAACATCAGCAATTGGAAGAAAACAAATAGTGAAGAACAAACCAATGCATATAGTTTAGTTTAGCTTATTGAGAAGTTGTAGGTTCTATTCATTGTAATAATATTAGAAAATTGTGGGGCGAATTGAGTTAGACTATAAAAATGAAATAAACAATTACAAATCCCATGTAGTTGATAAAATTGGATCAATAAAATTTCTATATAATTTTGTTAAGTTGTTCTGTTTCGATTTAAAACATGACATACATTTTGGATGTTAGTTCATTATAATAGTTGATCCACGGTCACGTGACAACCCAGGGCCGGTTTCATGACTTCATGGTCGGTCCCTCGCCTCGTCATACTTAATTAGGTTTTCTCACCTAAGGCTCAGACGAGAATTTCGAATAAATGATTAAATCAGCATTTGATCATTCTTTCACCAACAAATCGTCAACTCTTCATGAGTTCTTTGTATTTGCTCACGTGAGCATATGGAAACTACATCGTTGATCCACGGTCCCATGTAGTCGCTCCCTTCTTCGTCCCATGGTTGAAATTTGATGAGTGCTAAAAAGTGCATATTTCTATATATTTTTCTTGGCATTTAACTCATCTTTTGTGCATTAATTCTACATTTTATCCCATATTCTGTATTTTCATTGTTCTCAAGAATAAATATTTTTATTAATTAATTTTGTATTTTTAGGTACCAAAAAAGACTAGATGAGTTGCGGAGCCAAAAGAGCAAAGACACGGAGAAAGCCGGTGGAATCTCTAGCGGAAAAAAGTGAAGAATGGTTATGGAAGACTCAAGGATAAAAATGGGCTTAAAAAGGAAGAAATTGTCTTAAAAAGAAGTGGGCTCAAGATACCTAAGCCCAAATCCAATTCCTAAGCCCAAATCCCATATCCTAAACCCAAAATTCAATACCCAAACCCGTTTTCCTTCTTAACCGTAAGATTGGATCCATTCCATCATCCCAACGGTCGCTGCGTCATCATGCATCAGATTTCGATGCACCTTACCAACCTACAGCACCTAACTCCATCTTGAGCCGTTAGTTTTCGTTGTATTTTTGCATCCAACGGTCGCTCATAATCTGTCTCCATCTCGCCGTTAGATCCGTTTCAGAAGTTATCATCCCACGGATTCCCTTCACAAAATAAAATTGATGATCTCGTTTACACCTAAGCAACCTAACCCTATTACCCGCACCAACGCACCCTTCTGCCAAAACCCATCGAGCCATCTCCTTCTTCCCCTCTTCTCTGAAACAGCGACGCTGTCTCCATCACCACCATCTTCTCCCCAAATTCACTCCACCATCTTCTCCCCCAAATCATTCAACCATCACCACTCGAGCCATCATCACTTAGACCTACTTTTCTAGCCACTTATTACATCACCTCCTAATCGTTTCATCTCACCGGAACCCTAGGTTAGGAGTTTGATGAAATAGGTGAGGTTAGAGAATAAATCGAAGGCATGGGTAGTATCAGCAGACGACAAGGAAGCATGGGTGAGAGCTATCAATCGTTTTCAGAGATTAGTAAGGATTTTTTGTAAACCCTAATTTCACTGATTTGGGATTTTAGTTTTTTTTTTTTGCTGTAACTATAAAGGGTGTTAGGGTTGTAAAATTCCGGCATCTCTGGACTAGCCAGTAGACATTTTGAAGAAATTTTCATTACAATTTTCAAATTCAGTCCCTTTATCATATTGACAGTTGAATGTTATGTGTATGTTATTTGAATTATCTTGTATGATGAATGCTTGTGTATGTATTGTTGAGCATGAGCTAAGTAGCATTAAGTTAAGGCTCAGTTGAAGCCTTATGCACTGTCAAATGACAAGTTGCTAGGATCGTTAACTCCTTGCCCGTTTTGCTTGAGCAATGGGAAGAGGTTAATGCTCATAGTGCCTGTGATTGATTGTTCTGTCAAAAGACAGTCAATGCTAGGGGCAAACTAGTGAGCAAATTAGTTTTCCTCCCATTCTAGAGTATGCATAGCATAGATTTTCAACTCAACCTAGAAATATGTTGTTTGATTAGGACACAAGGTGGATACTAAGCCTAGCTTAGCCACAATCCCTTTTTACAGTCACTTAAATTCAGTTCTATTTTGTTCCCTGCCAAATTTACTTTCCTTCACTGTTTTTCTTGCATTTGAAGCTGTTGTGCACTGAAATCAGTGCACAAACTCCCCCTGCCCTTGGATTACAGCCTTGGTTACCTGCTATTTTTATTTTATATCCTCTGCCATTTAATCTTTGCTGTTTTGCCATCTTGTGTTAACTGCTTTGGTTGTTAACTGTTTTGGTTCTTGCATCTTCTCTGCCATATTACCTTGCCTTGCTCACTGCCATAGTGCTTTGCACCCATTGATAGCTTAGGATAATTCGTTTTATGCTCCCACTCCCTGTGGACTGATCCCTGCTTACTCTCTATCTAAAACTTGGCTTGTATACTTGCAAGTCTTTTGTGTGTCTTTTCTAACCACACCAAGTTTTTGGCGCCGTTGCCGGGGAGTGGTGCTGCCATCTGCTGATTTCCTTTGCTGTCTTTCATCTACCATTGCATCTCTGTCAAGATCACTGCATGCCATTCATTCCTCCCTGCCCTGCAATCATTGTACTTGTAGCCTCTATCATTGCACACAATCATTGCACACAATCTTTGCAGCCAATTTCTGGACTGTTGTTGTTGCTGCAGCTGGGACTGGTGATTTTCTGCTGCTGTTGAACCCTGGCCAATGAAGCTGTTGCTGCTTGCCAGACAAGCCCAAAGCTAGTGCATCTCGCGCTGGGCTGTGCTGCTGTTGCTCCTGGTTGTTGCATCTCAACATGTTGCTGGGCTCGTACAACTGAGCTGGGCTCTGTTCCACCTGTTGTTGCTGGGCTTGAGCGCGAAGCTGCTAAGACGATCCTAAAGCCAACTGGGCTGTGCAACTAAAAGGGGACTAAAAGCCTATTTTTGGGCTTCCCTCCAAAAACAAGTAAGCCTAACCCATGAGTTAACCCACTTGGGCCTCATTTAAATTCAAATTCGGGCTTGTAATAATTAATTTAATTATTTATTTGGGATTGTAATAATTTTTATTTTTCTTTTTTTTTTTTTTTTTTTGGGACTGTAATTATTTTTTTTTTTTTTTTTATTTTTCTTTTTCTTTTTTTTCTTTTATGGGCTTGTCTTAATTATTATTATTGTTTTTATTTTCTTTTATGGTTGTGCTAATTTATGCTAGGTTTAGTTCAAAAATTTTTCCAAAGCCCAATTTAAACCAAAAACAAAATCCCTTTTAGTCCAAACCCATTCAAAACCAAATCTTCGTAACCCTTGTGGGCCAAATTGTTTCCGATTGCTCTGTCTGACCAACATGTTAGTTAAGGTACCTACTAGGACATGATGTGACCTACAGAGACCAAACAAACAGACTTGTTAGAATTAACAGACGAACCTATCGAAATTCTGAAGTTCTGAGGTAGACAGTCCAGATCAAAGAAACAATGGGAGAACCCCGTACCCTCAAGGATTATATGTACCCAACTAGAGCCAGTCAACCTTCTTGTATTGTGCTACCCGAGGATAATGGCCATTATGAGCTGAAATCAAGCACAATACAGATGCTTCCTATTTTTAGAGGTGTTGAGAATGAAAACCCGTACCACCACGTGAGAGAATTCGAGGAAATTTGTGGAACTCTGCGTTTCACTCAAATGTCCGACGAAACCCTAAAGTTAAGGCTTTTCCTTTCTCCCCTGAAAGATAAGGCAAAGGCCTGGCTTATGCTTTACAGCCTCAATCCATCATGACATGGATGACCTCATAAAGGAGTTTTTCAAAAAGTTTTTCCCGAACACAAGACTGCGACAATTCGTCAAAGTCTGAATAGCTTTGTGCAATTAGAGGTGAGACCTTAGCTAGATACTTGGAGAGATTCAATGAATTATTGCTCCAATGTCCCCATCATGGTTTTGAAAAATGGAGACTTGTGCAAATTTTGTATGAAGGTCTAGATGTGTCCACCCGAACAACGGTTGAGTCGATGTGTAATGGTCTATTCGTAGACAAAACTGCTGATGCGTCTTGGGACTTCTTGATTGAAGTAGCTGAAAAGACGCAACAGTGGGAATCCATCCGTGAACCAGAAAGACTACATCCGAAGCAAAGGCTTTTAGGATTGAAGCGGATTTCGAGGGAAGAGCAAACATGGCATCAATAGTTAGGAGATTAGAAGAGTTAGAACTACATAAAATTCAAAACCTTCCACCACTACTCTCCGAGAACATGTCGCTTCGTCTGTTGTGCCGCTTGTAACGATCCCAACCATCAATTCCAAAATTGTCCCGATTTGCTTGCAGTCCAGGAATCTAGGCTTGAACAGGCACATGCCATGTTTCAAAAACAAGATAACCCTATTCACAGACCTACAATCCAGGATGGAGAAACCACCCTAACTTTTCATGGTCAAAAGGACCCACTCAGGAGGACCATCTCAACCCAATCAGAGCTATCAAAACAATCAGGGATATCAGAACAATCAAGGTTATCAACACCCGAGAAACCCTCAACAACAATCAAACTCTCAACAACAATCATATCCTCAACACAATACCGACAAGAGATTATCCACCCTAGAGGAAATGTTCCAGAGTTTGATGCAAAGTCAGAAAAATCTAGATCAAAAGATGGATCAAATCTGTGATAGTGAGAGAAAAGGGTAAACTTCCGAGCCAACCCCAACAAAATCCAAAGAGGATATTTCAAACAGGCACAACATCCTGCAGAAACCTCACCCGATCAAGTCCATGCCATTACCACCCTCCGAAGTGGTAAAGTCATCGAGAACAAAGTGGGCGAACCTAATGAATCTGATACAAATTCCACGCTGTCTCCACAACCCCAGAAAACCAAAGAATCTGAGCAAGTTGGAAAGCCTGACAATTCTACTGCTGTGAATGTCCCTTTGCCAACTCATTCTCCTGTTGCCCCATTTCCTCAAAGATTGATCTATCAACAGAAAAGTACCCATTACAATGAGATGTTAGATCTGTTCAAGAGAGTCAACATCAACATTCCTTTTCTTGAAGCAATCAAGCAAATCCCTGCTTATGCCAAATTCCTCAAAGACTTGTGTACTCAAAAGCGCAAGCTCAATGTGCAAAAACGTGCTTTCTTAGCTGAGCAGGTGAGTTCCATCATTCTGAACAAAACTCCACCCAAGTTTAGGGATCCAGGATGTCCAACAATTTCTTGCACTATAGGAGAACACACGGTCAATAAAGCGTTATTAGACCTAGGTGCAAGTGTTAACCTACTGCCATATTCTGTTTATGAGCAGTTAGGTCTTGGGGAGTTGAAACCAACATCTATCACTCTACAACTGGCAGACCGATCTGTCAAGATTCCTCGTGGAGTGGTCGAAGACGTTTTGATCAAGGTTGACAAATTCTATTTTCCCGTAGACTTCATTGTCTTAGACACTCAACCTGTACAAAACCCAGACTGTCACATTCCTGTCATCTTAGGACGTCCTTTCTTGGCTACGTCCAACGCATCATTAATTGTCGTAATGGAGTGTTGAAACTGTCTTTTGGCAACATGACGGTAGAATTGAATGTGTTCGATATTAGTCAACAACCTGTGAATCTTGATGATGATGATGTGCATGAAGTTAATATGATTGAAGGATTAATGCAAGATTCGTTGACTAACATTCTATCCGTCGACCCCTTTCAAGCATGTATGGAGAACTTTAACTCAGATTCCTATGATGATGCATACTGTAGTGACGTCCTATCTCTGCTCGAATCTGTACCTCAAATGGACGTCACTGAAAGGAAATATGAAGTGGAACCACCCTTACTCTCTGATTCCAAGCTTTTCCATCCATTGTTGAGCCACCCAAGCTTGAATTGAAAACATTGCCTAGTACGTTGAAGTACGCATTCCTAGGTTCTTCTGATACTTTACCTGTCATTATTTCATCATGTTTAGACACGGAACAGGAAAGTAAGCTTTTAGAAGTACTTAAGGAACACAAAGAGGCCTTAGGATGGACCATCTCAGATCTCAAAGGAATTAGTCCCACCATTTGCATGCACCACATTAACCTTGAAGAGAATGCCAAACCATCGGGAAATGCAAAGGAGACTTAATCCTAACATGAGAGATGTAGTCAAAGGAGAGATCCTGAAACTACTTGATGCGGGTATCATATACCCAATTCCCGATAGCAAATGGGTTAGTCCCATTCAAGTTGTGCCTAAGAAGTCAGGCATTACTGTAGTTCAGAACGACAAGAATGAATTAGTCCCTACTCGTACAACCACAGGATGGCGAGTATGCATCGACTACAGGAAGTTGAACACAGTAACAAGGAAGGATCACTTCCCGCTCCCTTTCATTGACCAAATGCTAGAACGTGTGTCTGGACACAGTCACTACTGTTTTCTAGATGGCTTTTCCGGTTATAACCAAATTCACATTGCTCCGGAAGATCAGGAAAAAACTACATTCACGTGTCCATTTGGGACGTTTGCTTATAGACGTATGCCCTTCGGGTTGTGTAATGCACCTGCTACTTTTCAGCGTTGCATGATGAGCATTTTTTCTGACATGATAGATAGTTTTCTCGAGATCTTTATGGATGATTTCTCTGTTTTTGGTTCCTCGTTTGACGAATGTTTGAAGCATCTTGCCCTCGTGATATCCAGATGTAAAGAAAAGAACCTTGTTCTAAATTGGGAAAAATGCCATTTTATGGTGAATTCAGGAATAGTTCTAGGACACATCATCTCAGAAAAAGGAATTGAAGTGGATAAAGCTAAAGTTGACCTCATTCAACATCTACCACAACCTCGCTCTGTGAAGGAGATCAGATCATTTCTAGGTCATGCTGGTTTTTACCGGCGATTCATCAAAGATTTCAGCAAAATCTCCAGACCTCTGTGCAGTCTTCTCTCCAAAGATGTTGCCTTCAATTTCGATGCTGCTTGTGTGAAGGCATGGGAGGAATTAAAAACCCTTCTCACCACCGCTCCTATAGTCCGACCACCCGATTGGAAGCTTCCGTTCGAACTTATGTGTGATGCCTCTGATTATGCTGTTGGTGCTGTTTTAGGACAGCGAGTTGATAGACTACCATATGTGATATACTATGCTAGCAAAACCCTTAATGATGCCCAACTCAATTATTCAACTACCGAGAAGGAATTGCTTGCCGTCGTTTTCGCATTAGACAAGTTTAGATCTTATCTGATAGGGTCTAAGATCATCATATACACAGACCATGCGGCTTTGAAGTATCTTCTTTCCAAGAAGGATGCTAAAGCTCGCCTTATTCGATGGATACTATTATTACAGGAATTCGATCTCGAAATCCGTGATAAGAAAGGTTGTGAGAATGTGGTTGCTGATCATTTGTCTAGATTAACTTTAGAGTCTATTGATGAATTTGAGCTGATTAGAGAATCATTCCCAGATGAACAGCTGATGTCTATCTCAGACCTTCCTTGGTTTGCTGATATTGTTAACTACCTCGCTACAGGTAGGATGCCCTCACGTTGGTCGAGACAAGACCGCTCTAAATTCCTGGCTGAAGTTAAACATTTCCTTTGGGATGACCCATATTTGTTTAAGTACTGCCCAGACCAAATCATTAGGAATGTGTCCCCAACACTGAACAGAAAGATGTGATATCTTTCTGTCATGACCAAGCATGTGGAGGCCATTTCAGTGCCAAGAAAACCGCTGCAAAGATCTTGCAGTGTGGATTCTATTGGCCATCATTGTTCAAGGATTGCCATGATTATGTGTTGCTTGTGAACGCTGTCAAAAGCTAGGAAGCATTTCGAGGAGAAACATGATGCCATTGAACCCCATTTGATTGTGAGATTTTTGATGTTTGGGGGATCGACTTCATGGGTCCATTTCCCATGTCTGACAGCAAGTTGTACATCTAGTCGCAGTTGATACGTTTCTAAGTGGGTAGAAGCCATAGCAACCAGAACAAATGACCACAAGGTGGTACTTTCATTTTAAAGGAAACATATTTTCACGTTTTGGTACCCCTAGAGCTATCATCAGTGACGGGTTCACATTTTGCAATAGGCACTTCGAGTTTTAGTACGCAAGTATGGATAACTCACAAGGTTGCTACTCCGTACCACCCTCAGACCAGTGGACAAGTGGAAGTGTCTAATAGGGAAATCAAGCACATTCTAGAAAAGACGGTTAACCCGTCTAGGAAAGATTGGTCAATAAGATTGAATGATGCTTTGTGGGCCTATAGAACAGCGTATAAGACACCAATTGGCATGTCCCCCTATCGTCTAGTGTATGGAAAGCCGTGCCATCTTCCTGTGGAGTTAGAACATCGAGCTTATTGGGCAATCAAGCAACTGAACTTTTCTCTAGACGAAGCTGGAATTCAACGGAAACTTCAACTCAACGAGTTGGAAGAATTGAGAAATGAGGCTTATGACAGTGCCAGGTTATATAAGCAGAAGATGAAGATATTTCATGACAAGCGTATTCTACGCAAATCCTTCACTCCTGGTCAGAAAGTCTTGCTGTATGACTCCCGGTTACATCTTTTTCCAGGAAAACTGCGTTCCAGATGGAAGGGACCGTACCTAGTACGCACAGTTTCCCTCATGGAGCTGTAGAGCTTGAAGATGTCTCCAACAAGAACTTTTCAAAGTCCAACGGGCAGAGATTAAAACCATTCCTTGAACCATTCCCACCCGACACTGAAAAAAACCAACCTGGAGGACCCAGTCTATGTGGACTAAGCTGGTCCACCCTTGTACATAAGTAGTTGCGTTTTCTTCCCATTGAAACCAAAAAGCCTTTTTCCCTAAAAAACCAAAAAGTTTTCACTCCCGACAAAACCAAATTTTTCCCAAAAGTCCATCCCATTAAAACCAAATTTTCTTGTAGATAATGTGTTAGTTAAATTTCCTTTTGTATATATTTTGTGCTCATCCATTGTGACTCCGAATATGTTGTAGTTTTGCCTTGGATAACGGAGTTTTAATTCTGCTTTCGCCGAAATCGGGTATTCTCTCTCCTTTTACTCTACTCAGCATGTCCCTTTCCATATGTTGTATTTTAATTCTTTCCATATTTTTAAACATTGAGGACAATGTTTAGTTCAGGTTTGGGGGTATAGAGTAGATACCACGATAATATGCCATAATTGAAAACAAAACTCCATCTTTTTGAAAAAATTGAAAAATTCCAAAAAAATTGAAAAATCAAAATAAAAAAATTAAAAATTGAAAAAACAAAACATAAAAATCAATCTCATTTACCTTGAAATGTTGACTCTTGTGCAAATATGTAATTATTAGGAGTCTTAGTCTAGATATTTAGGCACCCTGATTCTAGCACAATTCACATAGTGATAAGAAACTTGCACGCGCACGATCTACCAATACATGTATAGACTCGATCTTCAAGGTGTTCTATCGGAAGTTTTAGTTGCCAATCACTTTAGAATACTGAACGAAACTTGACTAGCTTGTTCTTTGGTTGGTTGGGATAGAAGGTGGAGGTTACATTAAGAAAAACAACCATCGAATTTAACTGGGTGCATCAAAAAGGGCTACCTCTTGCAAAGTGTCATGTAATCTTTTGTTTCCTTTTGTATATTGTATCAAAAGTGTTTCTTTATCAAAAAAAAAAAAAAAAAAAAAAAAAAAAAAAACGATGTATATATTCAGAAAAAAAATATCAGAAAAATACAAAAAAATCAAGTATTTTTCAATTCCATCATCTCTTGTTCCAAAAATAAAAAGAGAGTAGTCAATGTAAATAAGAGTCATGTAAATAGTCATTTTGTTGTTTCATTGTAATAAGCAAGGAGGGTGTATGCCATTGATGTACAACGCGAGTAATTGTGAAATACCTCCAACTCATTCACAATTCTCGTAAAGTCCGGACAGCTAGCTAGATTTCGACCTTGGTTCTTAGCCTGAGAAACTATCTCTTGGTGATTAGTAGTCATAACATCCTATCTTTCTTTACACATGTGTAGATACACTTTACACTCTTATCACATATCTTTATTTGTTATCAGTGCTAGGATTGTGCCTTTGATAGCTAGATTGACATATCCATTTTGCTGTGAGCTTAAACTGACTTGCACATGTCACATTTGATGGAATCTGAGCTTATATTTTGACCTAGAACTTTGTAGGTACGTTCTAAGCAAACCTTCACGAGACTTAACTCGTCCACTAGGGACACTTAGTGGTTTAAAAGGCTTAGTGCATATGCTAAATGCATTCGAGAGACCAGCGACAGTGGTATAGGTAGGATTTCCTTAGTTTTGTTTTACTTGAGGACAAGTAAAATTCAGGTTTGGGGGTATTTGATGAGTGCTAAAAAGTGCATATTTCTATATATTTTTCTTGGCATTTAACTCATCTTTTGTGCATTAATTCTACATTTTATCCCATATTCTGTATTTTCATTGTTCTCAAGAATAAATATTTTTATTAATTAATTTTGTATTTTTAGGTACCAAATAAAGACTAGATGAGTTGCGGAGCCAAAAGAGCAAAGACACGGGAGAAAGCCGGTGGAATCTCTAACGGAAAAGAAGTGAAGAATGTGTTATGGAAGACTCAAGGATAAAAATGGGCTTAAAAAGGAAGAAATTGTTCTTAAAGAAGAAGTGGGCTCAAGATTACCTAAGCCCAAATCCAATTCCTAAGCCCAAATCCATATCCTAAACCCAAAATTCAATACCCAAACCCGTTTTCCTTCTTAACCGTAAGATTGGATCCATTCCATCATCCAACGGTCGCTGCGTCATCATGCATCAGATTTCGATGCACCTTACCAACACTACAGCACCTAACTCCATCTTGAGCCGTTAGTTTCGTTGTATTTTTGCATCCAACGGTCGCTCATAATCTGTCTCTATCTCTCCGTTAGATCCGTTTCAGAAGTTATCATCCCACGGATTCCCCTCACAAAACATCAAATTTGATGATCCCGTTTAACACCTAAGCAACCTAACCCTATTACCCGCACCAAACGCACCCTTCTGCCAAAACCCATCGAGCCATCTCCTTCTTCCCCTCTTCTGAAACAGCGACGCTGTCTCCATCACCACCATCTTCTCCCCCAAATCACTCCACCATCTTCTCCCCCCAAATCATTCAACCATCACCACTCGAGCCATCATCACTTAGACCTACTTTTCTAGCCACTTATTACATCACCTCCTAATCGTTTCATCTCACAGGAACCCTAGGTTAGGAGTTGATGAAATAGGTGAGGTTAAAGAATAAATCGAAGGCATGGGTAGTATCAGCAGACGACAAGGAAGCATGGGTGAGAGCTATCAATCGTTTTCAGAGATTAGGTAAGGATTTTTTGTAAAACCCTAATTTCACTGATTTGGGGATTTTAGTTTTTTTTGGCTGTAACTATAAAAGGGTGTTAGGGTTGTAAAATTCGGCATCTCTGGACTAGCCAGTAGACATTTTGAAGAAATTTTCATTACAAATTTCAAATTCAGTCCCTTTATCATAGTTGACAGTTGAATGTTATGTGTATGTTATTTGAATTATCTTGTATGATGAATGCTTGTGTATGTAATATGTTGAGCATGAGCTAAGTAGCATTAAGTTAAGGCTCAGTTGAAGCCTTATGCACTGTCAAATGACAAGTTGCTAGGATAGTTAACTCCTTGCCCTGTTTTGCTTGAGCAATGGGAAGAGGTTAATGCTCATAGTGCATGTGATTGATTGTTCTGTCAAAAGACAGTCAATGCTAGGGGCAAACTAGTGAGCAAATTAGTTTTCCTCCCATTCTAGATGTATGCATAGGATTTTCAACTCAACCTAGAAATATGTTGTTTGATTAGGACACAAGGTGGATACTAAGCCTTAGCTTAGCCACAATCCCTTTTACAGTCACTTAAATTCAGTTCTATTTTGTTCCCTGCTAAATTTACTTTCCTTCACTGTTTTTCTTGCATTTTGAAGCTGTTGTGCACTGAAATCAGTGCACAAACTCCCCCTGCCCTTGGCTTACAACCTTGGTTCCCTGCTATTTTTATTTTATATCCTCTGCCATTTAATCTTTGCTGTTTTGCCATCTTGTGTTAACTGCTTTGGTTTGTTAACTGTTTTGGTTCTTTGCATCTGCCATATTACCTTGCCTTGCTCACTGCCATAGTGCTTTGCACCCATTGATAGCTTAGGATAATTTCTTGTATGCTCCCACTCCCTGTGGACCGATCCCTTGCTTACTCTCTATACTAAAACTTGGCCTTGTATACTTGCAAGTCTTTTGTGTGTCTTTTCTAACCACACCAAAATTCTGTCGAACCATGAATTGATCATCAATTGATCAAATTAGGGTTTCTGAACCCAAGGATCATCATTCCAGATTCCAACCTTAATAATTTTACGACGACCTCATGGTCATTAATTTTATTAATTATGCTCGGTTCAACGACCAGTATTCTAATTAATATTTTTGGTACGCTGCCAATAATCCATCAGATGAGCAACACATGCTCAGACGATCAAATATTCAACAATTCATCACATGAGCAACACTTGATCAGATGATAAATATTTGCTCAAACCAAGGGATATTGGTTCAACAATCAATATTCAACGATCCATCGAATGAGCAATACTTGCTCACTTCATCGTAAGAACTATACCTCTATCTCATGACATGTTCAACTCATGAGTTTCAGAACATCATGTTCAACTCAGCAACTACATGGACTCAGCGTCTCATCAAACCACGAATTCATCAATTGACTAACAAACCACGAGACGTCAATCGTGTCACTTGGGGGATATCACTTAGGGTTTTGGTCTGACGGTCTACGACACGTGTGTTCAAACACACGATGGAATGTGAACAAGTCGTGCAATCAGTTGAAGGAATTCACGAGGTAGTGGGTGGAAAATCGACCAAGTCTCCACACGTTGAGCAACTGGTTTCAAACACGATCTCCAGCTCCCACTCCGTGATTCCATCAACTGTCACACTTCATGGAATCATGGTGTCCATAATTCCAGCAATATAAATAAGTCTCTGAATCATAATTGAATCATCAGCATCAACAATATCATCAATCTCACGTCTCATCGACAACACGAGATCATCAACTCATCAATTGAGTAACTACTCTCAATTGAGCAATTTTAATCATTCAGAGCTTATCATATTCAGAATTCACACACCCACAATATTTGATTACCATTGATTCCATACATTTCCCAGCTTCCCTCCTACAGATCAACCCATCCTCTCTTGTGACCGAATTTACTCTGGAATGGTCATTGTCTTGATTTAGGCCGGAGTACTACAGTTTGATCTCTCGAATCTAAAGCACCCCCTTTGCAGCGATGCATCTGTGTGAGGTTTAACATTCTGCTCGGTTCGAGGAGTCTCCTCCGTACGGTCGTCTCCTCAATTCCTTAAAAACCAGCAAATCGTTTTTCCCCATCTACAGATTGGCGACCACAGTGGGAGATCATTCTCTCGGTTGCAATCTCAAAATTTCACAAGATGGTTGATCTCTGGTCGGGTTCAATTACGAATCCTAACACAAAACCGTGCTAGCACTAGCAACAACAACAATCAGAATATCCCGGAGACAATTCCGACCTCCATCACTGATGGTGGTGACATTACTCCTCCTCACGCTGAAGGTCATCCACTGTCCGGACGACACCCTGAAGAAGTCATAGGAGATCCACCACCTACCATTGCTGATCTTATCAAAGCGCAAGAGACTCTTGCAAAGAATCAGACTGACATGGCTGCTACACAGAAGGAGCTGTGTAATTATATCAAAACTCTTACTGACAAGATGTCAGAGAAGACTCAAGAGAAGGGAAAGGAGAAGGAGAAATCCTCAGACGACGATCCTGAAGTAATTCCAATCCATACAATAGAAGACGACGAAGTCCGCAAAATTGCTGCAGACAACTCATCAGCGAAGGGATCGTCGAATTTCATCACTCGCGAGGATCTAGAGCACCTTTTGAAGAACCGTGGAAAAGACAAAACATCTCATGTCCATCGTCATCAACCTCCTTATCCTGCCGCTACGCAGAGGATTCCATTCCCCAAAGGTTATGTTTCTCCAACCTTCACCTTATATGATGGAACTGGCAATACTAGGGAACATGTCTCTCGTTTTCTCGAATCCCTGGGAGAACATGAACATAATCATGTCGTTCGTCTCAAGAAATTCTCAAAACCTCTGAAAGGCAGAGCATACACCTGGTATAACAACATCGCACCAGGGACTATCAACAATTGGGGAGAAATAGTTAACGCATTCTACAAGAAATACTTCTTCGTGTCAGAACAAGTCACCCTCTCCTACCTTGGAAGGATGTTTCAGAGGGTCAGTGAAAATCCCAATGATTATGTGAAAAGGTTCAGAGTCTAAGCCCTGGACTGTCATGACCCAAATGTCACGGAGCAACAACTGGTGGACTTGTGCATCAATGGCATGCTCCCGGTCTACAAGGCCTTGCTAGAAAAACTTCGATTCCAGACTTTCTCATAGCTTCACGAAGCTGTGAAGAGGTCGGCAACCACTGTACTCGCTCTTTTGGAAAGAGCAAAGTCTACAAAGACTGAGGATTCAAAAGACACTCGAGGAAGCAGGCTTTTGATCAAAACCTGCAACCTTCAACAAATGCTGTCGCGGAAGGGGGTAAGCGAAAAGCAGAACCACAGCACAAGCACATGATTTTCCCTGTTCAATGGAAGAAGTTAATGAACTACTCGATGGATGGATTCAAGATGGTGCAATCAAATTACCTTATGTCAAGAAGGAACCAACTGAAGAGGCCATGGAAAATCCTCGGTATTGCCGTTTCCATAGATACGTCAGCCATCCCACAAGTGATTGCAAAATTTTGAAGCGCATATTCAAAGAAAAGGTCGAATCAGGATAGCTCAACCTGGGGACTGAGGGAGTGCACAAAAAACCCCTCCCAGTCATAACTTTTACCATCTCTGAACCTCCTGTAAAGGAAGCGGTTCAATCTCTGATCGAACATGTCTGCGAGTTGTTGTATCTTTCGAAAGCTCAAAGGAAAGACGTGTTTGCTGCACTGAACCACATCGTGTCCGGAAAACCTCTGCTGATCCAAGAAACCACCACCGAATCTTCAGCCACCGACAAAGAAATGTGTGACCGGGGACTGCTCACCACAGTGTACATTAAAGGAAATGAGTTCAAAAGGGCATTCGTCGATGTTTTACCGCTGTCAACATCATCCCTTTGAAAACTCTCAGAGCTGCCAGTATTACTCGACAGGAAGCCACCCACGCTCCCATAACAATTAGGGACCACGAAGGAATCTCCAGAGACGCATACGGCTTCATCACTCTCAAAGTTACGGAAAGATTGATCTGCACTGAGGCCAAGTTTTTCATAATCCGGGAAGAACCTGAGTACGACATGATCCTTGGAAGAACTTGGATTCATGCCGGAAGGATAACGATGCCTTCAACACATCCTGTCATCGACAAGGATTCCGAGTCGGAAGACGAAGCAGATGACACACCACCATTTGAGCATCTGGAAGAAGTAAAAACTCTGATGGGTCTTACGCAGGAACTTGGAGAAAATCCGCACACCTTTGTCAGAAGGTTTCGAGCTCAGGCAAGTCTTATTCCTCCTCTTGCTCCAATATTACCAATGTTCAAATACGCTACTATGGTCCAGGGACTTCTCCCCATGAACAATTTAGCAGTAATCAAAAGCTACGAGTGGGTAACTTCACCTCAGCAATATTACACTCAATGGTTGGGTTCAGAACTTCTTCAAATCGGTCACCCCATCGAGAGGTTTATTGCTGAAGACTTGGCTAAGCATGATCAACACTATGCTGGATACTCTCTCCCGCGCGAGTGTCCATATATGCCACAATCGTGAGATTCCATCAAACAGGGAATTCCGAATCAACGGAAGATATTGAAGGCACGATTGACCAAGCCTAACAAGTTTCATGAAGGGGACCTGGTTCTCAAAGCGGCTCAGCGCGGTCTTCATTCTACAAGGAACTCCAATTGGGAAGGACCATTCATGGTCGCTAAGTCCGTGTCCGGAGGATACTACAAATTGATCAACACATATGGCAGAACCCTACCAGTAATTCACGAAAATTGGCTCAAGGCGTTTATCTGAAATTATTGGACATTTAAGGTATTGAGCGTTCGAAGCATTCATGGCGTTGGGATTTAATATTTAGGATTTTCTTTCATTTGTATTTCAATTCCTCCAAAACATTTGCAATACTTGCAATCAATATTTGAATTCAGCAATTTATCAAAATTCAGTTCATATTTCATAAAAGAAAATCTCTATCAAATCTACAAGAAAATCCTTAACCATCAGTCAATCCAAAAACATCTAAATATCAAAACCCAAGTATAAACCTCACATCTCTCAGAAGTTCAGAAGTTCAAGAGATCAGCAAGAAAGGGCTTTCGCTCATCAGCATCCTTCAAGATTTGCAAAGCTGCCCTCTCCTTGTTCAACTCCTCGGTCAGCTTGGAAATCTTGTCCTCTTTCTCCTTCACAACATCATTGGGAAAGGGTATGTTCTTCTCACATGAATCCTTGATAACATTTATTTGCTTACGAAGCCATTTCACGTTGAGGCCAAGTATTTTTGAATTCTCCAAGTTAAACTCCCAATCAAAGAGTATATCTGGAGTCACGGTATTCCTGGATCTCGTATGCATATTACTCACGACACGCAAGATAACACCTACTTGCATGGTTAAAGTATAAGCACGCCCAGGGTTCCTGTCAATGATCATGTGGCCAAACTTCTTCCATATCGTCTCGTACAAGCGTGCATATCCGATGGGAACGCTGAATCCACCGACCAGTTCATGATACGGGAGTGGAGTGTTAAAGGGAGGATCGAAAGAAACCCTTGCAGTTGGATATTCATACACTATTATACGGTTCTCAGTCACTGGAACGGCTCCCACGACCAAAGCAACAGTTC
This sequence comes from Papaver somniferum, assembly GCF_003573695.1. Lineage (NCBI taxonomy): Eukaryota > Viridiplantae > Streptophyta > Magnoliopsida > Ranunculales > Papaveraceae > Papaver > Papaver somniferum. The sequence continues at coordinate 89,463,770 of NC_039358.1, forward strand.
CTTCGGTATTCTCCGCTGCTATCTCGGTTTCTTCTTTCACTAAAGCAACAACCATCTGGCTTTCCATAACATCAGCAGCGATCTTCTCATGGCCTCGAAGTGGAGGGATGGCTGTCTCTTCACCAGTAACTTCAGAAGGGTTAGAGTTATCATCATTGGCTCAAGTATCCTCAACTTCGGTATTTAGCACCTAATACAAAGATTTCATGAGGTTAGAGTCACGAAGACAAAGGAGATTATGAAACACAGTATACCCGCAAGGCAATATCATCAAAGTTCATCATACTCCATTCAAGGCACGAGAAAATAACATGAATGAAAACACATTTTACGATGAGTCCGTCTAAAGAAACTAAACTCTGTCCTGTACTAAGAGACGAACTGGGAACAATCTACAAGGAATCTGAGGATGGGTCATATGCTATTCTCTTCGTATGGATGTCCTCTATGAAATGTAAAAAATTCATGACAATCCGATGAACGAGCGAGTAGATTTGGCCAAAATATCAAGTGATGCGCAATCTGAAAAAGTTTTGGAAGTCTCCTGGAAGTTTACTATTTTGCCTTTTTCAGGATCTGAACGTGCTCAAAACTTAAAAAGATTCTCTTCTAAATCTTGGAAATTTTTCGGGCTTGAATTTGCACATGCATATCATCAAAATCCGACTCCAAACGAAGATTCTACAACGTTTTTACTAAAAAGCTGGGTTCTGAATTTTCTGACGACGAAGTTCGACTAAGTTTTCATATATTCACGTGGGTTCTCATTAATTCATTCACAAGTCAGCACTTCTATACTTCCATGAAGAATATACAGGATGTATACCTACTTGAGGAGTCTCCAAAGTGTCCAAGGGGTTGGAATTGTCCACATCAACGACAAGAGGAACATCACTTCCATCCGGCTCTGAATCTTGGGAATTACCTCCATTCCCATTCCCAGAGGATGATTGAGTCCAAGAATTCTCCATCTCCATGACGACATCATCCTGTACACGTCCTGTGAAGAAATACTTACAGTTTCTTCGTCACTCAAATCAGCGACTGCTTGTTCAGTAGCAGAAAATTGAAGACCTTCAAGGTTTGATGGAGTAAAATTCTGCAACAAAATTAACAACATTGGCTTCATGATTCTAATGTTAGTAGCAATGAAAGTCACGGTGAGAAATATTGGGAACTCACCAAAGAACGAACTGGGGACTTCACGGTGTTAGGTAACAGCTTATAACTTTTGTTCCTTCCTTCTCCGTCGTGAAAAACTTCTCCAATATCTGAAAAATATGCATGGATTCGAGGTCTTACGCTACGACCGCCCTGTAAATAATTCAATAACATGATCAGAATACAGTTACCATGGTTTCATAAAATATATGTGGAGAATCTTACTTGAGAACATCCTGGAGATAATTTTCGTTTATCACCAGAAAGGTACTTCAGTCTTAGTCGACCAGAGATCATCTCAGCAGATGGAGGAATCTTCACTGGAGGCTGACTAACTGTCACGAATTCAAGCAATCTCTCGAATTGTTGATGCCAAAATTCTATATAACCTGGGGTTACATATGCAAATCTATCAGAACCAGGAAACCAGTAACTACTCCCTTCCACGTGAGTGTGATCTAAACGAGACGCAAGCTGATCAACTGATGGTTTCCTTCTCCGGATAGTTGGAACACATTGATCCATACCCATTTTTCGAGACGCCCTACTAATGTTGTATTCTTCTACGGCCCATTCTCCATGCATAACGGATAACAAGTGACCAGGAGTACAGCTCAACATGAAGGATCTCTCACCATCATTCAGGTTCACACCAGATTTCAGAGTCGTGCTCTCTCCAGTATTGAAAGTCGTTGGTTGAGAAACATAATCAGGAACCGACACCCACGGACGAAAGTCGAACTCCGATTCTTCATCCAACACATCAATGAGGCGTGCTTTAGACCGAGGCTGCTTTGTAGACCAACGCATGATTCGGGCATTATCTTTCTCGGCTAAGATGTGACGGGCATCAGTATTTGGTCCTTGAAGGATATTACGTGGGATAGGCGCATAATTCATGAAGCGCTCCCACATCAAAGCTTGAAGAAACATCGTGTTAACATAACACTCAATCTTCATGAAGCCATTCAACACGCTGGAATCTAACACCAAGGAGTCTAAGTTAGAATACAAGGAACCCAGGAATAAACTACCTATTGGGAGTTGCTCACCTTGAGCCATCTTAACAGAAAAAGGGATTACGAAAGGCTTCAACAAGTGTCCACCGTCTTCAAATATGTCTCTGCATAACCATAAGCATAAGAAAGGGGCAATAGGTAACATACCGGTGATGGGACTATCAGAAACTTCATCTCTTGGCCACCAACATGTCAACCAATGGGCATAACAACCTTTAGAATGAGGCTGCTTTGTAGACCAACGCATGATTCGGGCATTATCTTTCTCGACGAAGATGTGACGGGCATCAGTATTTGGTCCTTGAAGGATATTACGTGGGATAGGCGCATAATTCATGAAGCGCTCCCACATCAAAGCTTGAAGAAACATCGTGTTAACATAACACTCAATCTTCATGAAGTCATTCGACATGCTGGAATCTAACACCAAGGAGTATAATTATAATACAAGGAACCCGGGAATAAGCTACCTATTGGGAGTTGCTCACCTTGAGCCATCTTAATAGCAAAAGGGATTACGAAAGGCTTCAACAAGTGTCCACCGTCTTCAAATATGTCTCTGGATAACCATAAGCATAAGAAAGCGGCAATAGGTAACATACAGGTGATGAGACTATCAGAAACTTCATCTCTTGGCCACCAACGTGTCAACCAATGGGCATAACAACCTTTACTACCAGACGCCTTGTTCACTTCTTCCATCGCAGCTGTCAGAGTGTCAAAAACCACTTTTTCCCCATCCGAAAGACCTCCAGAGAAATTACATGTAATCGGGAGATGCATCAAAGCAGCCATATCTTCTAAGGTAACAGTAAATTCTCCCCATCTACATATGAAGGTGTGAGTGGGAACATGTTGTGAGTATAATTTCGGTAAGTAAGAATTCGTTGCTCGGACTTGAATAGATTTTAAAACGAAAATATATGTACAAATTTGTCACAAGATGTTCGAGAGGTATTGGGACTAAGGACTTGGCCAATTCTTCATGCATGTGGTATATTTTATTTATTATTAACAATTACTGCTCAAAACATAAATATATGGACTCTTATTTTGCCAAAATAGATTCTCAGAATATTAGTTATAAATCGTAAGCATGGGACATCAAACATTTAAGCAAGCATGCCGCATCAAATAAAATGATAACTAATTAATTAAAATCATTTTTCAATTTTTAATCAGTGCAAAAGTCATAAAAAGAATAAATTAAATTTACCACAATGACGAAAATAGACTCCCTCCGTCGTCCCAATGTTGGGTTTAGCTCCTCATATTAATAATAATCTCAAAATGTTTTATTATTGCTCCAAAGTTGATTACAATTGAGTAAACAATGCAACAGAGAAATCGCAACAGAAGTTTCTGTTCGAAGACGATGTTGCTCCGTTACAAAGATAGAATTGGTGACGGAAACTTAAATGTTGTGGTTTACTTCTCTGTTGCAAAATAGGATGAAGAAACTGTTGCTATGACAATATTGGTTGCAAAACAGGATGAAGAAACTGTTGCGATGAAGATAAAGGTTGCAGAGCAGTTGAAGAAACTGTTGCAAATGGATGAAGGAACCGTGGCCGATTCCTTGTTCTTCACGGGCAGCAGCAGCAGCAGCAACAGAGTTCTGAAAACTCTGATTTCTGCTCCTCTGGCCCTCCTTTCGACTCCCAACTCTCGGCAGCCCTTCCCTGTGATAGTAGAAACCTATTTATACACCTAAGCCTCATTGAATCTCGCCATAACTCCTCAAAAATCTTCACAATGAAGAAAAATATTTTTGAGAATAATTTCTTATTTCTTCCTCTGTGTACGTTAATTGTCTTGGAAATATTCATAAACTGATTGATAAGCATCCTAGGAGAATATCTGGGCTTAACTACACAAACATGCAACATCTTTTACGTGATTTTCTTTCCAAAAATGAAACGATATTCTTTTCTCTGTTTTGATCGGGAATTGATTTTCTGGACAAATTTGATCGATCCCAACCACCATAATATCTTCATATACTCATATCACATATACCCATTGAGTCTCAGCTCTTTAATCTCGTTAAAACACCTTCAAATGTCGAATTGAAAATCTGCTTCCCGCCAATTTCTTTTGTTTGAATTTTTTAAATGTGGTTGCCCCTATCCAGAGTAGGGCTGCCGATAGTAATTTGGGTGGAAATAGTAATTTTTCTGGGATCCTCCGGTACATTTCTGGGACGCTTCCGGTGCATTTCTGGGGTGCCTTCGGTACTTTTCTCCGGGGTGTAAATCATCACTTTTTGAGCAACTCTTTCCACAGAAGGGTATTTTCTCCAAAAACACCTAAACAAACATAAAAACACCGTAATAAGAACAAATGAGTACTAACAAAATACACAAAAAAGATGAAAATAGACACATAAATGTGTCTATCAGAACACACCAACGAGCCAGCAAAGCCACGATACTTTTCACGTCATGATTAATAGACAAGTCTCCAGAAGCTTGAATAGCTCTCGTCACTTGTGCCTGGTTGAGCATAGCCCTGACATGAGGGAAACCCAACATATGCCTCGCCCATCCAGAAAATTTTTCCAAAGGGCTTCGAGAAATCTTAAACTCTATGGTCGATGCAAGGAAAAGCCCTCGTTCGAGACAAAGTCGTATTATCATTTTCGGGGTCACCAATTTCTTCTGAGTCACATTCCTAGGGTTGATCAGAAAATGATATACTGGGGATTTGAGATATGCTTCAGCTCCTTTTGGATCCTCCTCAAAGAATGCGTCGTCTATATTAGGAATGTTCTTCACGCCAATGGCATCCTCCTCTTCTTCACCAATGGAGGTCTCGTCCATGCATGCATCATCCCTGGAGATGTCATCATCAGTATGCGATTCGTCGCTTGAAGTATTGTTGGCTGAGGAATTGGTCATTTTTGCTAAAACAACTGCAAAGTCCACATCGCATTCTACTTCAGTATGCTGTCCAGACATGAATCAAGGAAATACGACAAAAATGGTAACTCTTAACTCTTACCTTTTATACTTCCACTAACAATAGTGATAGTAACGGTAGAGTTAACACCTCAAAATCGTTCGTCTCTTCGAAAACTGCAAAAACGAACGAAACTTTATTAATTTCGAAACTGATTTTTCATAAAACACAGACACAATTTTCATAATGTGAACATTCACACAACTGACCCATGAAGTTCATAACAATACAATATTCTATCATAAATATATTGTCTATCTTTGAAGAATCCTCCAAAACCCACGTTTTGATTTTTCGAAAAAACAACAATTAATGCAACTTGCATACATGAATTCTCAAGGATTTTATCTAACGAAAACAAACTCATGTAAATAAAGTATATCATCATATGTTGCAAAATATATGTCACAGCTGCATATATATATATATAAAAAAACTATTTTTCCTTCGTATCGTCATTATTTGTCTTTAAAACGAAGGTTTATTTCAAAAAATATTGTGAAAGCTCACATCTCATACATATGATAAAGTTTTGTATTTACATGAAAGCTCATAAGCAAAATTTTATCACTGGACACAAGTTCATCATACATATTTTCCTTCGTGTCATCGTTATTTGTCTTTAAAACGAAGGATTATTCTGATTTCATGAAAATTCACTTCTTTTATGATAGAACCTTGGTACACATGAAAGCTTATAAACTAAGTTTTAACACTGAACCTATGTTCATATACTAAAAAAAAAAATCTCTCCTAAATCAGGGATTATAGTTAGTTTGCAAAACTAACGATCGAACGAACATACGTTTTCAAAAACGAGGGTTTTTCATAAAACTCACACTAATATACACACATGTATATAACTTCATCATGATCAAAACATGAACAAATAATGAAGGTCACGACATCAGCAAACATCAAAAAAAAAAAATGCACCTGGTCGGTTTGGCCGGCGGCAACGGCGACGGCAGGTGGTGGTCCGGCAGCGGCGAGCTAAAACAAAAAAAAAACAACGTCTTCAGGAACAAACAACGAGTTTACCCTGACTATATAAAGGATATGACTTACCGACAAGATCGTATCGGGATAATTAATTCTCCTAGACAGCTTGCTCTGCTAGTATAGATCCACAAAGTTAATTATTCCTAATTACAATTGCTCCTATTCCATGGTTGAATCCACGACTGGTCCCATGGAATGGCAATAACAATTGTTCTGATTCTATGATCGAATCCACGGCTTGATCTCATAGAATATCAATAACTATATTATCTCATTACTCCGATTTCATGATCGAATCCACAACTGGTCTCATAAATGGTAATAGATAAATCTTAATTACTCCGATTCTATGGTCGAATCTACAATCCCATGGAATGGTAATGTTCACTTTATTATTCTGAATTCGTAGTCGAATCCTCAGCTGATCCTATGAATTAATAATAAACATCTTATTCTCCACTGAATTCCACAATTAGTAATAAATAATAAACAACCGGGCGTCTGAGATACCTCTAAGTAACCCCCGATTCAAATGTGAAGGTGTATTCAACGACGATACACTAACAGTCACCGCACGAACGAGTATTTCAAAAATACAACGAAACGATGAACCTATGCAAAATAGGGAAGAAAATAATAAATAATTAAAAATATTGGCCAGGGTGCTGGGAGCAGGGACACACGACCGACCGACCGTGTCGTGGTCAATCCCACGCCAGTTTTATATTTTTAATGCATTTTTATTATTTTCCATGATTTGATGAAAATTCTCTCATTTTATCAAATCTCCTTCGTCTCGAGGAAACTCCTCGGTTTCATGGTACTTCCATAAATCCGTAAAAAAATAATATAAGATTAAGGAAAGGAGTGTGGGGCGTGACCATTGGCCAACCGGCCATGCCTTGGTCCCAACCGGCCCCACACCCCACGGTTCCTTATTATTTTATTATTATTGTTATTTCTATAATTTCATGAAAAAACTCCTTGATTTCATGGTATTTTTGCACAAATCATCATATAATGATAAAATAAAATAAAATTATGAAAACTTGTGAGACCGGGACACTAGCCGGCCGGCCATGCCCTAGCCGGTCCCACACGCCCTTTGCTTTATTATTTTATTATTATTTATCCTATTTTTCCTTGAATTCATCAAATTCCTTGACTTTATGGTATTTCTCTCAAATTAGGAAAAATTCCCTCAAATCATCAAAAATACCTAAAAATATTAGGGAAACTCGTGGGACCGGGCCCTAGCCGGCCGGTCGCGCCTCTACGGTCCCACATGCCCTTGTTTTTATTATTTTAATATTTTTTACTTTCCTGAACTCATGAAAACTCCTTCAATTCATGGAAACTCCCTAAATTCATCAAATTTCTCAAAATTCATGAATTTTTCATAAAATCATCAAAATATTATAAAATTAAGGAAAAGGCACCACGGGACCGTGGTCACGACCGACCGACCATGCCTTGACCACGGCGGTCCCACGCCTCCTCATTCCTTATTTTATAATTATTTTTCATCATCTCATGGTGTTTTCCTCAGTTTCGTCGAAACCCTAATTTTGCATATTTTCTCGAATGGATGTTCAATTGCACGCCAGAAAAATATCAAAATTCTCAGGATTGAGACGCGGACGCTTTGGGGACACGAGCACGCTATCTTGACCGACCAAGATTGGCTCTTTGGCTCACGGAAGCCGGTCCCATCAATTTTCACAGTTTTGACCTAATTTGCACAATTGCTCGTATTAGGTCCAAAACACTTCCAAACACTTTGGATTTTCATGAAGTGATCGCTAAGCGGTCACGTGACAACCCAGGGCCGGTTTCATGAATCCATGGTCGGTCCCTCGCCTCGTCATAATTAATTAGGTTTTCTCACTTAAGGCTCAAACGAGCATTTTCGAATAAATGATTAAATCAGCATTTGATCATTCTTTCACCAACAAATCGTCAACTCTTCATGAGTTCTTTGTATTTGCTCACGTGAGCATATGGACACTACATGGTTGATCCACGGTCCCATGTAGTCGCTCCCTCCTTCATCCCATGGTTGAAATTCTGACGAACCATGAATTGATCAAATTAAGGTTTCTTAATCCAAGGATCATCATTCCAAATTCCAACCTTAATAATTTTACGACGACCTCATGGTCATTAATGTTATTAATTATGCTCGGTTCAACGACCAGTATTTTAATTAATATTTTTGGTACACTGCCAATAATCCATCAGATGAGCAACACATGCTCAGACGATCAAATATTCAATAATTCATCACATGAGCAACACTTGATCAGATGATAAATATTTGCTCAAACCAAGGGATATTGGTTCAACAATCACTATTCAACGATCCATCGAATGAGCAATACTTGCTCACTTCATCGTAAGAACTATACCTCTGTCTCATGACATGTTCAACTTATGAGTTTCAGAACATCATGTTCAACTCAGCAACTACATGGACTCATCGTCCCATCAAACCACGAAGTCATCAATTGACTAACAAACCACGAGACATCAATCGTGTCACTTGGGGGATATCACTTAGGGTTTTGGTCTGGAGGTCTACGGCACGTGTGTTCAAACACATGATGGAATGTGAGCAATCGTGCAATCAGTTGAAGGAATTCACGAGGTAGTGGGTGGAAAATCGACCAAGTCTCCGCACGTTGAGCAACTGGTTTCAAACACGATCTCCACTTCCCCACTCCTTGATTCCATCAACTGTCACACTTATGGAATCATGGTGTCTACAATTCCAGCAATATAAATAAGTCTCTGAATCATGATTGAATCATCGGCATCAACAATATCATCAATCTCACGTCTCATTGACAACACGAGATCATCAACTCATCAATTGAGTAACTACTCTCAATTGAGCAATTTCAATCATTCAGAGCTTATCATATTCAGAATTCACACACCCACAATCTTTGATTACCATTGATTCCACACATTTCCCAGCCTCCCTCCTACAGATCAACCCATCCTCTCTTGTGACCGAATTTACTCTGGAACATTCATTGTCTTTATTTAGGCAGGAGTACTACAGATTGATCTCTCGAATATAAAGCACCCCCTTTGCAGCGGTGCATCTGTGTGAGGTTTAACATTCCGCTCGGTTCGAGGAGTCTCCTCCGTACGGTCGTTTCCTCAATTCCTTAAAAACCAGCAAATCGTTTTGCCCCATCTACAATAATGGATATTTTGATGATTGTTTATTTTGTTCAATGTATCAATAACCCAAATCAACTGTGATACACCTTATTTATGTTGGTTTCAGGTAACCAATCAATGCAGCCAATATATAACCTTGCATAGCTTGGTCGGATTGCAGCTAATTTGTACTGGTGATGTTTCTTTCTTGATATTGTGTAAATTGGTGGGCGTGTTCTTTTCTTTTTATTAGTTAGAACTCGGAAGTGAAGGGAATTGAGGTGGATTTGAGTAATCAATTTGTTGTAGTGTAGTAGTTCTTGGTTCATTAAACATGGGTTTATTTGATTTTTGACATGATATACAATTATGGTTTTTTATGTTGTTTGTAGTATTACTTTGGTTTCATATTTGTATGGTTTCATATTTGTATTAAACTCTATCTTTTTTTGATTTTGTACAGAGAATACTTACTTGGATCAGTGGCGCTTGTTTCTTAATTTTCTGATCATTTTTCTTCTTTTTTTTTGACTTTGCAGGTTAGGTTCCATGGTTCTTCATAATCGCCTCAGTGTGCTTAGAAAAAATCTGAAGTTTTAAGGGTGCAATGGAGATTGCAACAATGGTAATCTTTGACTTTCTTCCTAATTTTTTAAGTTGGCATATTTCATTGTTGCAATTCAAGCTAAGTGATTTGTGGTGTGTATATTAGTTGGAATGCATTTACTGTTATGTTGTTGTTTTGGATGTTAGTTATAATACTTATAACTATGCATCATAGTTGAATTTTTGCATTCAGTAAAAAGTTCTCACTTTTACGTATTTGATGCGCTAACTTTTTTGATGTGTTTGTTTGAGTTAAGCCAAAATAGATGAAATAGAAATAGAATTTCTAAGAGTTTGTTAAGTTGATTGGAACAATTGAGGACTGTTAAGAATTTGTTGAATATTTTTACTTTGAATTTGGTCGGAGTAATTAAGGCTTAAATGCCCAGTTCATAACCTCTAGAGTTATGCATATGCTTTATAGGCTACCTTAATTGATTACTTATATATTTAAATCACGAGACCCTTGAAAGAGTATATGTATTGGTTACATGATAGCACACTGGACCAGGATTTTATTGAATACTGATTACGATTAAGATTGCTTTTTAGGTTACGTGAGAGCACTGGAAACTAAATAGAAAATAATATTAGAAAATTCCCAGAAGTTCAGTACACCTGACTGTGGTAATGATGATTGTCCTTTGATTTAAGGCCTAAAAGCCCAGTTCACAACCTCCAGAGTTATGAATATGCTTTATAGGCTACCTTAATGGATTACTTATATATTTAAATCCCGAGACCCTTGAAAGAGAATAGGTATTGGTTACATGAGAGCACACTGGAACATGATTTTATTGAATACTGATTACGATTAAGATTGCTTTTTAGGTTACATGAGAGCACTGGAAACTAAATAGAAAATAATGTTAGAAAATTCCAAGGATTTTAGTACACCTGACTGTGGTAATGATGATTGTCCTTTGATTTTGTTTCACCACTGTCTCAATAGTAAGCATCAAATAGAAAACTAAATAAAATAGCTTGAATTTAAAGACCTGAAATGTTTTGTTTATGGTGTTAAGAATCTTCTTTTGTATAATGCGTAGGATGAAAAAGCTTGAGAAGGAGTTCGGTATTGGATACCTATAAGCTTTTTTGAGGAGGACAAAAAATAAAGGAGCACCTCAAATGTCTATGGTAAGCCGACATTATTTTCATTTTTGGTTCTATGGAGTAATTATGTGCATAATTTTATAAATATAGGATAATTAGTTAATACTGTAAGCTATTGTAATTAGGATAATTTTACTCCTATTGTAATTATCCTTTTTCTATTATAGGATAATTAGTTAATACTGTGAGTTATGTTTAAAGCCCATTCAAGTTCAAGAGAGCTAGACAAAAACCTTTCGGAAGGACTTCTAAAGTTATGTGTTGTAGATAATAATTGAAATAACTCAGATCAATGTCACTTGTTCAAATTCCTAACATACTAATCATCCGTAAGTGGTGTACTCCATATATTTCTTTATTAGTGGTTTTTAGTTAGCATGGTTTCTAAAGTGATTTGAACATTATTGTGAAACATTTTGTATATATGTGCTGCTCTTGCAGATTTGAATACTATTGTAGGGCAAGCTAAGGTGATAATACTAACCCATTGAGAAAATAAGAAGGTGATAATGCTAATCATTTATTTAATGGGTTTGTTTTATTTTTTAAAATTGGCTCATGATATTGTTTCTTTTTTATTTGATATGTGAGAATCATTATATTGTCTTTCAATGTGCAACTTGGTAGTGAACTTGAACTGGAAGATATATTAGGAACGAAGAATGAAACATCAGCAATTGGAAGAAAACAAATAGTGAAGAACAAACCAATGCATATAGTTTAGTTTAGCTTATTGAGAAGTTGTAGGTTCTATTCATTGTAATAATATTAGAAAATTGTGGGGCGAATTGAGTTAGACTATAAAAATGAAATAAACAATTACAAATCCCATGTAGTTGATAAAATTGGATCAATAAAATTTCTATATAATTTTGTTAAGTTGTTCTGTTTCGATTTAAAACATGACATACATTTTGGATGTTAGTTCATTATAATAGTGTATGTTTTTTTACTGGATAAAGAAATCAACTAATCGAATGTTTTGAATTGCCTGTAATTTTAAACAACTATACCAAAGACTTACTTTATGAGCCTATACAGGTGGAATTCTTGCTTGGTGAAAGGATTGTTGTGAACGGTATTTAACTCTTAACTTCACCTCATTGATTTTTCTCCAATACTAAAAGTATTTTTTTTTTTTACTTTTCTAGCTTATTGTTAGTATCCAAGTTCTTGGACCAGCTGGTAAAAAGAGTAGCGTTAAATGTAAGATTATGAGTTCGATAGGGACTGAGGGTCTGAGCTGGTGAGTTATATAATGCATTTACATTTCTGCTTTCTTCTGAATATAATCCAATAGAACTATTGACGTACAAATGAGTATACTTGATTGTTTTTTTCACAGTAGAGTTCAGTTCGTAGCTTAGATGACCATCTGCAAAAGCTAATTGCAGGTGCGATCTTGCAAGATGAAGGAACTTGGCTGACCGGTCTTCATCTAGCTCCCAAAGTTTGAGAGTGGATACTCTAAAGCATGAGAAGAAATGGACTAGCTTATGGAGAAGCCTTCTTGGTCAACATGTCAGTTTTCATCTCTTACCTCAATTTTCTACGCGCTGATATCGTTATGGTGCATATGATTATTTGTACTTTAGGTTTCTCCAGGAGTGATCAATTTTGATGTGGTAATGGTGCACACAGTTATGTACTTCAGGTTTGTCTCAGCGTAGTCAAATTTGATGTCTGATCTCTTTTATGAGGTATATAGAAGAGATGGGGAAAATAATTAACAGAAAATTGTCTTAATTTATCCATTGAGTTATTTCTTCCATGATGTGATCAGAAGAAAAAAGTACAATTGTATAATTATGTAGATTCACACTTTAATTATAATAATACATATTTGTTTGTTTTCGACAAATCATATATTGGGATTAATAGTTGTCGATTGCAATGATTTTTTGAATTGCGATGATACCATATCTTAGTAACTTAGTGTAACTTAGTAGGCAACTTGATGATGAAGCGGAAGAAATTTCAAAAGTGGGATGAAGATCAAAAGTGGGAGCATGTTATAACTTTGGCATGTTCTATATGATCAAAAATGAATACGGTTTGTAGGGTGACATCGTTCTATCATTAACTTTGGGAGTATGTTTTAACTTTTCTTAATGTATTTATCTAGCGCATTGCCCTGCCACACGAAATTCCAGGTTTCCTGCACCAAAGCCACGCGACAAGAAAATAAAATATATATCAGGATTGGGCAAGACGAAACCACACGACACCAAATCAAAAAATGCACTGGGACAGGGCGAGGCGAAGCCGAGCCACCAAATCAAAAATCCTTAGCGACGGGACGAGGCGAAGCCGAGCCACACCAAATCAAAATTGCATCTCAATGGGACGAGGCGAAGCCGCACAACACCAAACCAGAAATACATCGGGAAGAGGCGAGGCGAAGCCGAGCCACACCAAATCAAAAATCCTAAGTATACATCGAGACTAGGTGAGGCGAAGCCATACCACACCAAACCAAAAATATGGTTAAAAGAAAAAAATGGTGGTTGATTTTCGGGTCTGCCCGGTGCGTAGCACGGGCACAAAATCTAGTTACTACAAGAAAAGCCCAAGTTCTTTTATTCAGACAAACAATACAAAAGATTGAGCTCATTCACCCAATATAGTCATAGTTTAAGTAGACAACGACAACGACAACGACGACGCGCTAGTAGTAGTAAGAGTCGAATTGTCTTGTGAAATTTTACCATTAGCGGCAGAAACAACTCTAGAGTAGTGACCATTTTGATCTTGGTAACTATATGTTTGTGCTGTACTCCCCGTGCCCAATATAACAGAATGGTCTTTAACAAGCATCCATCCACCTGAATCTTGACTGTTCTCAACAGATTTTTCTACTTCCTCATTTGGTGATAAAGAACGACTTGTATACGTCTCTTCCAATGAATTAGAAACATTAGTAATCGATAAAAATGTATCCTTGTCGGCTCCGGGCAACGTCGAGATTTTAATTTTAAGTGGATACTTCCTACTTATACTCAACTTACTAATCTCCTGACCAATCTCATTTTCAACTATAATCTCAGTCTTCACTTTAATCTTCTGTTTCACTTGATTTTCCTGGCCATAGTTCTTGATCTTGATTTTATTCTTGAACTTGAACTTTTCAGTAATTCGTGTCGTAAAGTTCCCGGTCGATGAATTAACCCAGCCTGAGTACTCTGTTTCTCTCTTTCCTTTAATCTTGAATTTCCCATCCAGACCGTCAGTTTTTGATTTTATTTTGAACTCAATAGGAGGAGTTAGATAGGAAATCGATTGCGCCTGAACAATGTCCGACCCATGATCCAACCAAAGGTGAAGATTGGCGCTAACAAGCCAAAATGAAATACAATCCGTAACACCAAGACCAAAAGAATGATTCTTTCCATCTAATAGAAACCCGAGAAACGGAGTCAAATCGAAATCATAAGTAGGAAAATTAAATGCTCCGATAGCAACAACAGGTTCCCAAAACAATGGATTAATCCCACCAGTATAAATAACAGGAAATGGAGTCGCAGAACCAACGGTAACCCCATCAACCGTCGCAAACACTTGCCGGAAAGCTCCACTCCCTCTCTGGGTAGTCAAATTATTCTGTTCAATGTAAGAGTTGGGCGGATTAGAGTACCAAAATTCATCATTCCCATGAGATGAAACATAAATTTCCAAAACAGCTTTTCTAGTATTTTGTGGAATCTGAATCGTGTTGGAATGAATATCTAACCCATTTTGAATCCAAAACCAACCACTGCCAGAAACTGGAAGTATCAAATCCGCTGTTGTTTCGCCAGCATTGTAAGTGTTGTCGGCTAAACCTAAACCCCCTAGCTTTCTACTCAATTTGAGTGGTTGTACTTGAATGGGCTCAACTGGCTGGACATTTATAACATCTTGATCTTGATAATATAATAATGAAAGATTAACATGATAAACACCAGTAAACTCATGATTAACAAGATTTTCAAGCATCACAGATAATGTTAAATTAGATTGATTAAACAATGATGAATACTTGGTAACATCTTTCCGAACTTTCCAGAAGGATAACCCAGAAGGGTTTGGTTGGGCTGTACTTGTTCTTAAAATTTCAACACCATTAAGCCAAACACCTGAGATTCTATCGTACTGTTTCCCATCACAACTGACATTATACTCGAGGTAGATTTTGTTCCACGGACCAGAACAATTGGCCGGAGGAGAATAGAGTGTAGAATACGGTGGTGAACCTAAGGTGTTATTGAAATCATTTTGGAGAACAAGGACTGAACAGTTTGGATTAATTGGATTGGGTGGTGACGGTGTTGTTACTTGAGTGTATTCTGTTGTTGTGTTTGGTGATTGAGGATTTGTTAATGACTTGATGTAACGGTCAGGATAATTGATTAATGATGATGAGATGTTGATGTTGATGAAAGTGGAAAAGATGATGAGAAGCAGAAATATGGGAGCTGAAGAAGACATCTTAATCTGTGAGGGATTATCGTTGATGAAGGTATAATGAGGGTTGGATCACAGGGATATATAAATGGGAAGAAGGAATTCTCTAGTTAGCGGATGTCAATTCTCTTGTAGACTTGGGTTAGTCAATGTCAATAGTTTTATCTCTGATATTTATGGAGGTGCCATGTATCGTGGGAGAAAATGTTCACCAATAATATGCCTACACACTCTTCCCACGCTGGTAAGTTGAAAATGAAATCAAATGCTCTCGTACCAAGCAAGTTCGTAGGAACATTTCTCGATTTCGTAAGAGTACAATATTTAACATATGTAAGGATCCCGTCGACATCTTCTATAGTTGAGTCATGGTGGTTTTTCACAGGACCACTAAATATTTCTTCCAAGAAGAAAAACGAACCCAATAGGGTATACATTTTCTCAGTGAGACAAATTGTTGTCGACGTTAGACGTGAGACGTGAGAATTGAGATCTTTGTTAGGGTGATCTTGAGACTTTTCTAAAGTTGTTATTTGATTTTTTTTTTCTTTTGTAACTTATTAAACGTGAAAACGCTAACAAAATAGGAAAAAAGACCAAAAATAAATAAAATAATAGTATTATCTTTGTTCCTCTGAAAGTGTTACTATTAAATTTTCATTTTGAAAATTTTTACTTAGTCGACTTTGACGATTAGTCAGGCAACGCTTACATAGTCAATTTTTGAAGTTTCTTAATTAATCTCGATTGATTTGTTCTTGAGATTTCAATGTTTTTTAAAATTTTGAATGTTTATTTGAATTCTAATCTAATCTTCAGTATAGCTTTGATTGATTATTCTCTAATGATTTAAATCTTTATTTTGAGTTTTCTTTTTGATTCGATTTAACCTAATTCAAACTTCTTCTAACGGTTTTGTTTACTTTGATTCTGATTCTCTTGCTTTTGTGTTTAATCATTTTTACTTCTCTCATGTTTATTGTTATCCTCTATTTAATTTGATTTGAGAATCGTTAGTAAATCCTATTTTCATAGCTTCCTAATTTTTTAGTTTTCTTCGATTTGTTTTTTCAGATTATTATGTCATGGGCTGAAAGAGGTTGTAAGCATATGGTTCTTGAGGCATCATCATGAGATTTTAGTGGAGATTTGTTAGAAATTTCTTATGGGTATGCTTCTTGATTTCTACAATAATATCTAGAAAGTGGATTTGGGTCAGTGTTATTTGAGAAGAATAGCATTTAGATATGCTTTTGGCATGATGAGATTCTACCTTGGGTAGGGATTTGTTACAACTGTTTTTGAGGTTATTGGTCTTTATGATTATCTTTCTAATAGGGATAGTAAGATTCTATGATGTCTTTCATCTGGGGTGGTTACTTACAGATTGGATTTTCTGAGGCTTTCATCTTAAAAGTTGTGACTTGAGTAAAATTTTTTGATTTAATAGGACTATTATATTTCAGGATTTCATTCTCAGGAGATCTTCATTAGAAAATTAAATATAAAGACATGTTAGTGTCAGATCTTTTTCAACATTTGGCAGTTCTTTTTTCATGCTAATGTCTAGTTTCACTGATTCTTCAAAAGAGGTGTTTGTCTGTTGAGTATCAATGTTTTTTCTATATTTAAAAATAATGTTAAGTCTATTAATGTTAAATTAATCCTGCAATTAATCTAAGAGTTTGTGTAGAAGTTTGAGGAGTGCTTCTGTATTTTTCTCTATATATAAGCTTGGTAAATGAATTAGTCTTATATCCTGTTTACATCTTCTGTGCATGAGCTCTCTGTCTTATTCTCATATGGTTTGAAAATGGATGTTCATGTTGAACAAGTAAGAGTTCAAGATTTAGATGAAGATGTTGAAGAATTTCCTTTTATATTTGATGCTTTACTTTGTGATAAATATCGAAATTACCATAAAACTTCTATGAAACACCATCTTGATAGAGTTTGAACTATTAACTCTTCTGATTTCAAATTAGCAAAACCTTATATTCAAGGAATGTAAGGTTTTCTTAATATATTTGTTATTATGTTTAAGAAGAAGGAAGATTTGGATCTGGCTTTTGTTGCTAGGCCAACTGTTCTTTTTGGTCATTTGTTTGTTGTACAACCTTTGGGAGAACTAGACTCAGTTTTTAATTTGGTTTGGAACACTACTTAGATACCAGTACAAATCATTATCCCTTTAGCTCTTGTGAATAAGAACAAATCTAGGGAAGTTACATAACAAATTGATATTGTTGAGACTATGGAAACCCTTTGGGAAACTTCTATGAGGCAAAATTTATGGTTCCTTTGAATTCTCTATTGACCAAAAAGGTTGTTTTCAATACTGCTAGGAAAACTTACTATATGTCTGTATTTTATCCGAAGCTTCCTTTTCATGTTTGTGAAAAATGCTTTGTACTTAATAATGATGGAAGTAAAATGCAAGGAAAAAATTCAGATGAGGATTTATGTGAGGGATTTATCTATACCTACTCCTAGAGATACTCATGTTGTTGTTACTAAGGTTACTTCAGTAATGGATAAAGGAGAAAGTTTTTGTTTCAAGAAGATCAATGATGTTGCTGCTCATAAGGGTGTTGTTTCTCAACCTTCAACTTTTTCAGTTAGTTTTCAGCCCTCTAGATCTTTCAGAGGTTCAGGTTCTTCTACTTCACTCCCTGTTATTTCATATTTTTTGCCTTCAGTTTCAACTTTGACAATTAGGGAACTTGGTTCTTCTACTGATAAAGTTATTTCGTCAAATTTTTCAAATTATATACCTATTCCTCCTCCAGTCTCTTTTCCTCATGAAGAGTGTTTTTCTTTTGATTATGCTTCTTTAGTAAATGATAAAAAAGGAAAAAGATCAAGGACTGCTTATGAATCTGTTTTCTTAGGTTGTAGCTCTTTTTCATCATCATCTTCTATGGTCCCTACTCTTCAGTGGCCACCTTTAGATTGTTTTCCACCCTTTTCACCTCATATAAGTAACACCTTTAATCAAGGAAGATTTGGTTCGACTTTATCTGACAATGTTGATTAGAATTTTGTTTGGTCGGCTTCATATATTTCATTTTCTCAAACTATTTTAACCTCTTCAGGTATTATTTTTAATTCTTCTACAAAAATGAACTACTCTTCATACTTGCATATGAATCCAAGCATAGAAAATTTTTCTTTGAGCAATCCAGTCATAGAAAACTGTTTTGAAGATGCAGTTATTCTTGCACCTACTCCTTTTGCTACTCTTCCTCCGGAGCCTTTGATTAGTGATGAAGATTTAGAAAAGGAAGTAAATCTCATTATGGTGGACTATTTGGACTCTATGGATGTTG
Organism: Papaver somniferum; assembly: GCF_003573695.1. Taxonomy (NCBI): domain Eukaryota; kingdom Viridiplantae; phylum Streptophyta; class Magnoliopsida; order Ranunculales; family Papaveraceae; genus Papaver; species Papaver somniferum. The sequence continues at coordinate 89,482,578 of NC_039358.1, forward strand.
AACCTTCTTCAGCTCATGACCTTGTAAGTCTGTTGAAAATTCTTTACCTTTTTAAAAAAATTTAAAGCTTTTTTCAAGATTTCATATATTATTTGTTTAATTGTCTTTGCTTTTTGTTAGTAAAATCATGAAGTTTATCTGTTGGAATATGAATGGGTGTTATTCAAATAAAAAGTGGTTACACCTTTTGAATTTGTTTAGAAATTATAAGCCAGATGTTATTTGTCCTATGGAAACCATGGTAGATATTGATTCTGTGAAAAAATACAGTCATCAACTTCCTTTTGATTCTTGGCTTGTAGTGCCTATTGTGGGTAAATATGGTGGTTTAGCTTTCGGTTATTTTTCTAATTCTAATATATAGAGGTGATTAGTAGTTCCCTTAATATGATACACATATTGTGTGATATAATTCCGGTTATTAAAAATTGTATTGGTTCTTTTATTTATGAGGCTCTAAATATCAATGGTATAAGAAATCAATAGAATTTTTTGAGTCATATAAATGAGGATGGTAATCGACCTTGATTATTATATACCAAGGGATTTTAACTTTATATTGCATGGTTTTGAAAAACAAGGAGTAAATCCTGATAATTCTTTCCCACCTGATTTCATTAGAACTAAACTAGTTAATATGAAAATGATTGAAGTTTTTGCTTTTGGTAATCCTTTTACTTGGTGTAATTGGAGATTCAAGAATCCTTCTGAATTGATTATTGAAAAATTGGATACGAGATTTATGAATGATGAATGGCTTTTGGCTTTACCTCATACCGGTGTTACAAATCTTGCTAGAGCTTTTTCTGATTATTGTCCAATATTGCTTAAGTGTTTTCATCAAGAACAAAATCTTAATATTCCTTATAAGTTCTTTAAATGTTGGCAGCTAATTCCTGAATTTAAGAGTGTTCTTAATAATTCCTTGGTTAAGAGGGTAAATGGTTCTCTTAAGCAAGATCTTAGCTGATGGAATATAAAGTCTTTTGGTCATATTAAAGCTACTAATAATAAACCGAATTCTGAAATTTAGAAGTTGCAATCCATGCCTTATGCTTCTGCTATTGGTGACTTTATTTTGAATATTCTAAACAACTTGATTATTGGTATGTAATAAAGAATTATTTTTATATAAAGAAAGGCTAGGATAGACTATTTTACAGAATATGATAAAAATACGCAGTTTTTTGATAACTCGGTAAAACTTAGAAATATGTATCATACTATTCACACAATTAGAGATGGTCATGGAAATTTGCTGGAAAATATAATGGAATTTGCTGGAAAATAGAGATCAAGTTGTTTCTCTTTTACAACTAGGCGATCCGATCCAAATGGCAATTTATTTTATTTTTCTCAATATTGCTAGTGCAATTATTAACTAAATAATCAATAAGTTTTTTTTTTATATGAATGGTATACAAACAGTAGAAATATATGATTTAATTTTTGTATATGCTAATAAATCTTTATAATGATCAGTTTCTTACTTTTATGTAAGTTTCTTACTTTTATGTAAGCAATATGTTTCTTACTGAAGATGAAGTTAAAAGTTATACAGTATTTTTAATAGGAATATAAGATTAACATGACCTACACTGCGTATTATTCAGTAATCCTTTAATAATTTAGCAAATTCCAATTTGGATTTCTACCCAAGTACTAACTAGATTTTTGCTTCCTGCTTATTTTTTTGGGACAATATTAACACATGAGTTTCAAATAAAAGCACTAAGCATGTAATATTTCGTTTGCAGACAATGTGGGGAGAAATTATGTGAAAGAAAGTGATGAAATAATACCTCCCTTAACCGGAATGGTTTTTGATAATCATTAGGATATGTTTGAATTTTACAAAGAATATGCCAGCAAGGCTGGGTTTCCTTTCAACGTCTCCCAAGCATTTTCGTCATCATCATTCTCTGCAACCTCTGCTAACGTAGACAATAAATTGCAGCTTCGTTCAAAAAACATGAGCTTAGAAAGTGATGGAGATCGACCACTATATAAGCTTTTTTCTTTAGCTATTCTATGAACACCAATACAAACTCTGTTCATCAACAAGTAATTTCAAGATAGCCCTAATTTCAATGTCAAACTCTTCTGTTCATAAACAAAATATTTCAATGTCAAACTCTTTATCCAAACCACCAACGAACGATGTCATGAACTCTAATCCTGCAGATCACCCTCTTGTTAATGTTACCACGGCCTTAGGGTGATCTTGAGACTTTTCTAAAGTTGTTATTTGATTTTTTTTTCACTTACTAAACGTGAATACGTTAACAAAATAAGAAAAGACCAAAATAAAATAAAATAAAATAGTACTACTATCTCTATTCCGGTAAAAGTGATACTATTAATTTTTGATTTTGAAATTTTTTACTTAGTCGACTTTGACGATTGTCAAGGAAATTAGTCAGGCGACGCTTACTTAGTCAATTTTTGAAGTTTTTTTAATTAATCTCGGTCGATTTGTTCTTGGGGTTTCAATTTTCTTTTTAATTTTGAATGTTTATTTGAATTCTAATCTTCAATATAACTTTGATTGATTATTCTCTAATGATTTAAATCTTTAAGGGAGAACTCTAGCAACTGGAAAACCTAATCCCCACACCTCATGTGTGATACTAGTTGCGACTAGAGTCGATTCTCCTTTAACCTTAGGTTTTTTCCAAAACCTTGTAGGTTTACATACCAGGACAACTGTTATAAGTCCGGAGCCACATTACATGTTCTCAGTACACGTACCGGCGTAGCTATAGTTCAGCAACGACTTTTGGTATGCATACCCAGTATGCACACCTTAAAAAGTCTGTTGACTCGTGAACCAGGATGGTACGCATACCCAGTATACAAACCGAAAAATATATGTTGACGCCTGAACCCGTTTTTGTCTTATGGGTACACAAAACTGGTCCACGTACCATGAAAAAAATACTCACGAACAGGAATACAATTCACTTACTCACCCTGTCGAATATTTTCAGATGCATAAGAATTATTTCATGAGATAATCGACATTTGAACAAGTCTCTAAAAACACTATCTACACATGTCTGATCACATTTATGATTCAAGATTCAAGTCTTAAAGTGTTATATGAAAGTGGTTAAGCTTATCCTTCGTCTGGCTAGTTTCGGCTAACCTTTCATGAACAAGTCATTGTACACTGTTCGGTTGTGGTTCATCCTAACCAAAGTGTATATTCTATTATGTTAATCTCAAGTCAAGTTTTTCATCTAACTGCGATTATTGATTGCTTGATTCCAAAGATACCTTAGCTTAAATCTAAAACAAACTTGATCTTAAAAGTTTATATAATTGGAGAACATCAAACAACTGAGATCTTTGAATCTCTGACTCTATTCTTGTGTGTCCTAGTTGTAAACTAGAGTCGTCCCCTCCTTTAAACCTTTTTAGGTTTAGAGACTAAAAAGACTTTACCTAGGGATTCGTGAAGTCAGGTCCAACTATTTTTATCTTGAAAGTTCGTGTATCCTGATCTTGCTTTGACTGTTGAGCCTTTAGCTCCAACATGAAAGATAGATCACAAAGTTTATTCGTCTCAGACTTTTTTATTCCACAAATAACTACTTGTGAGGTGAATAATAATCTAGGCTGCTCTTAGGGAGTCGTAAGTACCGGATTTTGAGGATTGCTAAACCTTGTCTATTTTAATCGATTTTCTATCTCACCTTGATCTTTGATCAAAACGGAAATCACATATAGGCTTATCTGTGGGAGGCAGATTGGTTTAAAGTCTTCAATTGAGTTGAAATAACTCTTAGGCTGTAAAGGACGTCATCTAAGGAATCAATTGCATGGAGTCTTTCGAGATTCAATAGGTGTAAGGAGCGCGACTGTAACTGAATCGCTGTGACGGTAGATTCGACCTCAACTACATTCTAGTTAGAAGTTTTGATAGTAAGCTAGTGTCTGTAGTGGCTTAATATAGTCGGGTGTTTAAATATGGAATAGGTCCCGGAGTTATTCTTTCTCGTTAACAAAATTTCCGGTGTTTGTGTTATTTCTTTTTCCGCATTATATGTTTATCTTTATAATTGAAATATCACAGGTTGTACGTAAATCAATACAAGTAGATAAGTCCATCGTAATTGTTGGATACGACTTGATTGATCTTGGATATTGATCTTTGGAATCGTCCAAGTACTCTCGCGGAATAATCAAGTTCATGGACTTGTCTCTGTTTACATACTGATTGTGAGAGAAAGAGATATAACTCTTCATAATTTCTGATTGAGATTCATTAAGTTTTAACTCTCGGTATTGTATTTGAGTTTAGTCCATAGAGGTTTTCTAAGGAAAAGTTGGTGGTGTATTTTGGGACCCCCGTATTTTTCATATGATATAAATGTCGCCAAGGATATCTTTGGACCCTCTCTTGAACATCAGGGGGAAGTAACCCAAACACCGTACGGAACTCAGACCATCCACCTCTTAGAAATACTGAATTAACTCGCTTCGGATGGCCAGATATGTGCATAGGGAGAGCACCATCACCGACTAGTTGTCTAAAATTTTGAAACTCATATTATTTATCCACAACATAACTTAATCCACTGACTGGGGTACTAATAGATCCTTTGAGTCTTATGTTTCTTTTTATTTTCTCACTCATATTTCTCTTCTCACTCATATGACTTAGGAAGTAAAGCTAAAGAGAATTTTTTTTAACTAACAAGGAGAAGAGAACAGAACAGAAGAAAAGAGAACAAAGGAGAATAAATGAAAAGGGAAGGGAAGGTGTGAAGGGGAATAAGAAACGGTGCAATAGTTATAAGCCGTTACAAAGTCGACCATTGGCACTAGCCTTTATATCGAGCAATATTCATGGTAGCGCTGGCGATGAAGATGTTATCACTGGCGATATTATCTATTTTGTTCGCTAAAAAATATGTCACTTAATGGTTTTTCCAAGATGGCGCAAGTCATTTGCCATAGCAGCTGGTATGTCAATCAGGTTCCTTTAACCTTCTTCATTGGAATACGCGTTGAAGACTTTTTTTTTTGGGTTGCTAGGTCTTTCTTTGTTGTTCTTTGTTTTTGGTTTTTTAGTGTCCAAAAAAATAAAGGGAAAAATATCGTTTGGTCATTTTTTAGGTGGGTCCATGTCAGTTTAGTCCTTTGGTCAAACGCCTTTACTGTTTGGTCCATAATTATTTAAAAATATTAAATGGACAAAAATACCCTTCTGTGTTAATTTTTACTTATTTTTTGTAGCAGTTCATTCGTCAAAATGAACTCCTGTTAATTTCTACTTATTTTTTCAGAAATGAACTCCATATAAAAACCTAAAAAAAGCAGAGTTCATTCCAAAAATGAACTCTATATAAAACCTAAAAGAGTTCATTCCAGAAATGAACTCCATATAAAAACATAAAAAAACAGAGTTCATTCCATAAATGAGATCCATACAAAAACCTAAAAAAACAGAGTTCATTCCAGAAATGAACTTCATATAAAAACCTACAAAAACAGAGTTCATCCCAGAAATGAACTCCATATAAAACCTAAAAAAAACAGAGTTCATTCCAGAAATGAACTCCATATAAAAACCTAAAAAAACAGAGTTCACTCGAGAAATGAACTCCATAAAAAACTTCATCTTCAACAGCAACAGCAGATTTCTAGGGTTTGACGAGTTCATCTTCATCATAATCTCCAATCGCAACAACAACAAGAAAACAAAAAACCTAATTAAATCTTCAACAACAACAGATCTATCTTGAATTCGTCTTCATCTTCATCATCATCACCAATCGCAACAAACATCAATAAAACACAAAAACCTAATTAAATCTTCAACCAGCAGCAGGTCTATCTTTGACAGCAACAACAGTAGCAAAAGATGCGTTCGTCTCCATCTTCATCGTCTACATCATAAACCAGTTCATTCCAGAAATGAACTCCGTCATCTTCATCTTCTTCATCATCAGCAACACTCATCTTCATCATCTTCATCGTCTCCATCATCAGCAGCAACAAAAACAGACGAAAAAACATAAAAATATTCATCACAAACCAGTTCATTCCAGAAATGAACTCCGTCATCTTCATCTTCTTCATCATCAGCAACACTCATCTTCACCATCTTCATCGTCTACATCATCAGCAGAGAAGAAAAAAATCCTATAACTCATCTTCTTCAACAACAACAACAAATGAGTTGGTTGTAAATCGTTTTCATCATATACAACCGCATCAACAACAAAATAAACATGATTTTCACCTTCTAATCACCATTGTTACAGCAGCAGGAGGAATAAAAAGAAAGTGGAGACGCCATTGTTAACTTCTAGCAAGAAGAAAAAACACAAGAAAAAGAAAGAGAAATTCTAGGTCTGAAAATATAGGAGAGAGAAAGTAAATCTGATAATGATTTATGCTCTCTTATTTTTTGACTACATATATGGTCCTTCTCCAAAAGGGTATTTGTGCCACTACAGGATGACAATTACATCATCCATGACATCACCCTAGGACCAAACCATAATTTTTAGGACCAAACTATAATTTATATTTCCAAAAAGGATCAAAGAGATAGTTGACTGAGTTAACTGGACTAGACTCTCTCTAATATATTATTCCTATGATCTAATGGTATTTCCTACAAAAATAAAATAATACACCCCTGAGACGAAAATTGAGAATGAGATAAATCGGATTGAAATACAGACGATTTATTTAAGTGGATGAGTTGATTTCAGTCTCCAGAAGAGAAAAACATCGGGCGGCCTCTGGAAATTAGACCGAGATGTACAAAACCTTATTCGTCCACGTTAAGTCGGAGTAGTTGACAAGAACTATTCCCAAAGAAGAGGAAGAAACGACCGGAGAAAAATAGAGAGATGGGAGAAGAGAATAAGGTGAAAGATGAAGCCTTGCAGATATTAGGTCTCTTCGAAACTTTCAGGGGGTTAGTCGTGGGAGAGTTCGAGAGATTTTAATGTATTTGGGGGTTCTCCTGTTAGTCCTGAGGGAGTTTGAGGGAGTCTCTCCAAATCCCCGTTAGTCGTGGGGGAGTTTAGAGGAGTCTCCTAAACTCCCTAGAAAACACCTGTTAGTCGCTGGAGAGTTTAAAAAAAGCTCTTGAACTCCCTGTTAGTCATAAAAACCTACAATACTAGGGAGTTGGTTGCTTTGGGGAGTTCGAAGGAGTTTTTAGTGTATTTTGGTCTCACAACAAATCTCTCAGAAGAGTAGAGATTTTAGTGTATTTTGGTCTCACAACCAAATTTGGTTCAAAATCTTTCTTTTCAAATCATACGGATTTCTCAAATGTCACCAACAAGAATGTTGTTCCCAAATGATGAAATGATTGTCAGATGATGGCCATTATGATACGGTGAAACATTTCTAGGAAAATATTAGGATAGTGATCTAGAGTCCATGAAAACGTGTGGATATATAGATTTGTTTAGATCTACATATCCCGTAAGATGCACCAGCAAAAAAAAATGTAGAAGTCTTCACAATTAGCGCTTCCCTGAGTTGAATTACATTACCACTTCTGCAACCACCGTCAAAACTATTTTTTCACCACTACCATCACCACCCATAACCAACCACTACTCCCTTAACCACCCCAAATAAGAACCCTAATTTTAGAAATAAATAAGATTCAATAAATGCTATAGCTCGGAGAAAAGATTTTGAACCAAATCTTAATTCCATCACAATACGTGACACATTTGGTCGCTCTCGGTGGACAGTTAGTAAAAACTTCAACAAGAAAATGTGGAAAAATGTTCGTGAACAAAGGGAGTTAGAATTGTATGGAGACCGTTAAATTGAAGGGAAAATTTTTTTATCTCGTTGCACAAAATAACATACTATTGATACAGAGATATGATCATTTTCATTTATTTTTTTTCTTTTGATCAAAGATCAATGTTATTTGCAAATGAGGGTTTATTGTTTCTTAAAAGAGCATGAGTTAGGAGTGAACTCTCTCAAACTCCCCCAAACTCCCTCTAATAAACTCTCTCAAACTCCCTACACTCCCCCAAACTCCCTGAACTCAAAAACACCAAACTCTCTCAAACTCCCTACACTCTCTCAAAATCTCTCAAAATCCCTGAGATTTAAAATACACTCAACTCCCCAGAAATCACTCGAGGACTAACCCCCTGTTTACCTCGTTTGGTTGTATTTGATCTCGATTACACTATCTGGCCATTCTACTGGTAAGCACTCTCCCTTCATCAATCATTACTTGTTTCGGGTTTGTTTCTCCATATCCCTATCTTGTGATTGAGATTAATCCGTATACTTCAAATTTACTTTACTACGAAGATGATGATTTTATTTCAATAATCACGTACCCATTAAGAATGATATTTTATTCCATTCCTCTATATCAAATTTGGATCAAATTATGGTACCAGTAGAACTTGAATACTTAACGTTTCTTAGTTGAGGTTGGTAATTTTAGGTTGAGTTAGTCAAATCAATATCCTACGAGATGCTTAGATTGAGATATGTTAAATTGGGTTTGTCAATTGAGACTTTTCTTCTGTTTGCTAAGCAATTAAATGGGTTTGTTGTAGGAGTAAGGCATAATGGTTTTGATAGAGGTTGTTTCTATACTGATCGCATGCTTGTTCATCTTTCAGTGAATGTCGGTCCAAGCGCGAGATGCCGAAGCTTTATCCACATGTAAATGGCATAATATCTGCGCTGAAGGATTAGGGAATTGATATGGCCATTGCTTCTAGATCACCGACGGCCGACATTGCAAAGACTTTTCTTGGCAAATTAGAGATTCAGTCCATGTTTGTTGCCCATGTGAGAATAACCCTTCTTCCTTTCTTTTTTGTTTACTCATTAAATTCTATTGATCAACATAACTCAAGGATTTACGAGAGGGTAAGGCCAAACTAGATTAAGAAGAGAGAAACAAAAGGAAGTACCATACAACACTCCCTCGCTCCTTCGAGATTGATATGTGTCTATGTTATCAAGGTGTATATGACATCTACCGCCATCAAAGGGTTAAGATGTTGGAAATTGCTCGTATATCTCTGAAAATTCCAACATAAGAATCTTAAAGATTCCTGGGAAGTGTGAGGCAACAATTCTAATACATTTGAGATCCAACCTTTCCAGTAGGAAGTAGGTGTCATTTTGTTGTCTTGAATAGGTAAACGACAAGCAATTTGATGTTTGTTTGCAAGACTCGATATTGTGCTGGTGCTTCACCCGAAACTTGGAGATTATGTACTTGCCTTTCTAATTTCCTTGTATCCTTTTGTTGTTCTATTTGGTGCTTCCTTTGAATCCTATTGATAATGATGCAGGAGATTTTCTCCAGTTGGACTCATAAGACGGAGCATTTTCTGGGGTGCCCTTCAACTCAATGCTTTTCTTTGATGACGAAGATAGGAATATTGACACGGTAGATGATCAATTTGATTCAAGTCATTCAACTCTTTTGTTCTTTTTATTGTCTGCTTAAGAAGAATCTATGTGCCATGGATATAATTTTCATATTTCATTCAGTAGTTTGGGCCTAACTGGAGTGTAATAATGGTATTTGCAGGTCTCAAAAATGGGAGTGACAAGCATTTTGGTGGGTAACGGGGTTACCCTTGGAGCCTTCAGAGAGGGCCTGACAAAATTTTCCCAGAATTCGGGTTCATCTAGCACGAGCAAATCTAAATGATGTTTTTTTTTGCTTGTGGATTTAAATACATCGATATATGATTCCTGCGGGTCTTCCCAATATTACAGTATACTGGTTTACAGTATAGCCATGAACCTGATATTCTGCTAACGTAAAACAACAATGATTGGTGATTATGGGATTGAAATGATATTATATTTGGTCATATCTATTTGTGCATATCATGGTGGCCTTAGCGTGGCACAACTAAACTTTACATGTGTTGTTGATTTCGTCTACTCATGTACATATATTCAGTTGTTTCAGGTGATTTGCAATTTACCCGCAGAAACAGGAAGTAAGACCTATCGATCTTATGTTGTTCATGACCCTCAACTTGCGAGAGACGCAGAGAACCCTGGACAAACTTGTTGAAAGATTGTTTTGATTTAAGCTATTCTGTTAGTACCATACCAGTACTCTGTTGTGAACTTTGAAGCAGATTTGGCCTTAGGTCTAAGCTCTGAATAAACATTACCAAGTAAAAACTGAACTAGCTGAGTGTATCAAAACCATTATGGTCCGCAGTCCAGTTTTATGATTTTTAGCTCTCTTTAGGTTGCATCTTTTTTGGATATCCTTCACTCTGATTGAAGATTTTGAGTTGGCGACAACATCACACACTCTTAGCATATGACCCGTTGGTTAGCATAACGGAGTGCCCACAAATTTTTGATCCTTTATTTTTTTTAGACTTTGCTTTGGCCCCGAATACTTCACTTTGAAAACGTACGAAAGGGTGGCCCTACAAAACGCTTACAAACTTCCAAAAAGATCAAATCTTAGCCGTTGCAGTTTGAATTTTGAATTTTTGACCCGCCTATTCAAGTCAACCCTTTTGTGTGAATATGTTCAGAGTTTATTATGTAGTTAATGATTATCTACCCTTCTTAAAAAAATGGGCAAATTAATAAAGTGGCCAGCTTCCTACCATATAATTTATAAACCGGCCAAAATTTCAAATTCTCCTATAAAGTGGCCTTTCTGTTCGATATAACACTTGGTCCCATCAAAACAGTCCACCAAGCTGACTTAGTCAATTCTCAGACTTAAAATTACCACCATATCCCCGTCCTTATAACCTTGCGATTCATACACTTCTTTTCATCTTTATTTCTTTCTTCTTCTTCTCGTTTCCGTCTCTCCCTCCACGATCCTTCTCTTTGAAACTAGGGTTAAAAATTCAAGTTATTGATGAAAAATAAGTAATCAGTGATGAAGGTGACTGTTAGTGATATTTGGAAATTTTGAAGTTTTAGGGTTTCGTTGGATGCAGGAAGGTGAAATACAAATCGGGGACGAAGAAATACGAATCCTGGTAAGATTTTTAGAACCCAAGCATTAATTAACTTAGTATTTGACGAAAACTCATGTTTAGATGGTGAAATCGATTGGTTTCAGTTGATTTGAATTCTATGGTTTGGGGCTCTTTCCCCTTTTTTCTTTGTTTAATCAATTGGAAGGTTGGTTGAAGATCTGATGTTCAGTGTGAGATATGGGTGTGCCGGAAACGAGAATTACAGGGAGATGATATGACTTCAATGAGAAGAGCAATAGCAGAAATAAGAAATGGTGTTGTTAGTTTGATGGTTAGATGAGCAACTGATATCAGATAGGTCTGTTGAACTAAACAAGGAAGAGATGAAGAGACTCAGTTATGTATGGGCTTGTGTTGAAGATATTTGTTTTGCAGAGTAGCTATGATGTTGTTGTTCTAGTGGAGTTGCACCTAGAGTTGTAGGTGGTTTCTGGGTTGGAAGGAGTTGTAGAAATTGAGATGGTGGTTAAGTTACAGATGCAGTTGTATGGGTTCAGCTACAGATGAGCATTTGATGTCAACATGGGGTATGGTATCTACGGTTTATGAAGATATTGGAGGTGAGGACTTATTGCAGCTGCTATTGAAGAGGTGATGTTGCAGGTACACTAGTGTTGCTGAGTATGGAGAAGGTTGAATACTGAATGACCTATGAGTTTGTGTTTGTTGCTATCGATGCAGAGGAAGGAATTAGGCTTAAATGTCGTGAAAATGAGAAGAGGTAATAAGATGAGATGATATTGCAGCTGAAGTATGCAGGTAAGGGTGTAATTGCTGCAGTGAATAGGATGAATGGGTTGCAGAGCTGAGTACATTACGTCAATTAACAAAGGATTGTTTCAGTTTCTTAATGTGGTGGTTTCAGTGTTTGTGTATCATCAATTTTGTCGGTTGTCGACGAAATATGAAATTACAGCGATGAAGAAGATACCACAGAGCTTATGAAATTTCAGTTTCTTAATGTGGTGGTTTCAGTGTTTGTGTATCATCATGAATATATACTTGTTTTCATATAAATTTGTTAATGAATCACTGTAATCTTAGGAACTGAATCAGACGGGAAGAAGATGAACTTGATAACTCGACCAAGTGATACGATTTGAGGGACTTAAGTGTCTTTTGAATGGGCTGGATGACTGACACATAGGCAATAACTGCCGTTACCCGTTTTTTGAAAAAAACGGGATGGAAAAAGTCAATATCGGCCACTTTATATAAAGATTCAAAATAACGGCCACTTTCTTAAATATAGTTCAAAAAGGTGGTCACTTTATTAAAAAGCCCTAAAAAAATCACACAACGGCAACATGATTCATGAAATGTGGCCTCTTGGATTCAACACGAACTACCATCAGCCATGCATATGCAAGTATTCAAGTCCTATAACACACTAGAGATACCAAAAATGCCTGGAATTTATGCTGCATTGTGATTCTAAATATGAAGGTAATAGCACTGTAGCAGTCTAGCGGAATTCAAAATATATGACAAAGCAAAACATTTCCCACAGGGGGAAATTAATGAATAAAAAAAATAATGCAAGCGGTTTTTATGAGAATGTATGTTGTGGGAGCTGGTTGGCAAGTAAATGCAATTGCCACCGCTTGCGTTGGTCATAACCAACATGATCTATAAAAGGAATACCAGTTCGGACGGAATGGGTACCATTTAGATGATCTGATGGCCAGGATTTGTTAGGATTATTTTGATCTTTTTCCTTCCAAATAACATTTTAACGCAAATTTTTTAATCATTTTTTCCGTTTTCAAGTCAGTTATAACCGTTTTTTAAGAAAAAAGAATATAAAAATATTTTTTTACAATTTTTTATATTTTAAATCAAAAAGATAACTAATTATGACCATTAAACAAAATTTTTGGTTGGTAACCTAGCAACAAGCTGGGCACCAACACTTTTAAATTTTTTTTTATAATAATATGTAAAAAGCGTTATAATAAAGTTATTAGACCCGTTATAACTTGTTATAATTCTTTTTTATTTAACCATTATAATGCCCGTTATTTTAAAATAACATATAAAAAACATGTTTTTTTTCTTAAATAACATGTTTTTTGTCCAAAACGTGCTCACACCGGTTAAAACGCGATATAACGGTCACGGCTAGTGACGGTGACCTGAGCAGTGACCTGGCTTTCAAACCTGGGTTGAGACTGAGAAATATGCCATTTCGGTTTTTACAATTCAAAAGATCGTTCGTGTAGGAGAGAGTAGGTGAATCTCAAACGTTCAAAAACCCACACGTGTCAACTTGGGTTTTTTGAATTCGGAGTCGAGCGCCTTTTGTATCCCCAATCCCATTGAATTCATTTCATTAATGCCTCCTCCTCCCTTCTATTTCATCCTCATTTCTATTAGGGCTTTCTTTCTTTCTCCCGTTACCACTACCACCATCACGACGACATCAAACCCCCCTCCTTTAGGACCAGAAAAACTTAACAAAAAAACCCTAAATTCGCTGTACAACTCATTTACCTCCATTATTCGACTCTTCGTCTAATCTCTTTCCCTCTCTCTCTCTAGGTAATCTCAGATCTGCAGTTTTGATTAATCCTTTTTTTTTTTTTTGAAATTTGAAAATAAGATTTTAGGTTTTCGGTATAAAATCATCGTAGCTGATTTCACGTATTTTCCTAATGATTTGTTGTGTGTAGTGGTTCAGATCTTTGTTCTGTTAATACTCAATCGTCTATTGGGTTATTTTGTGTTCTTATTGAGATTTTGACATTTTGTCTGTTTGAATCTGATGTTAGGGTTTATGAGTATTTGACAAATGGAGAGTACAGAATGCGTAAGAGTTGCTGTCAATGTTAGACCTTTGATCAATACAGAGGTTTTATTAGGTTGTACGGATTGTGTTTCTTTTATTCCTGGAGAACCGCAGGTACAATTTCTGTTGAATTTTCTAGGCTTTGTGTTGAGAAAACATTTATTTTATGAAATTTCTTAATAATAATATTATGTGTTTATGTTTAATTACAGGTTCAAATTGGAACACATTCTTTTACATTTGATTATGTTTATGGAAATAAGGCTTCCACCTCGAGTTCAATTTATGGTGATTGTGTGGCTCCACTTGTTGATGCCCTCTTTCATGGCTATAATGCAACAGTTTTGGCCTATGGACAAGTATGATTTCCTTTTTCTATATAATCCTGGTCTTAAATTTCTAGTGGTGTTCTCTTCTCTGATCACTAATGCATGATTTTGTATTTGTGTATTGATATAGACTGGATCTGGGAAGACGTATACCATGGGAACCAATTACACCGGAGATGGAAGTACCGGTGGTATTATCCCACAGGTGATGAATTCCATTTTTTCTAAGATTGAAGAGAAGAAAGAAGCCACAGAATTTCTAATAAGAGTTTCTTTTATCGAGGTTAGCTTTTTAATTCACATACTGTAAAGGATTGGAATGGTTATCGTTTGAATACGACCGTATGTGAATATGTTTTAATTGAGTTGTTTTTACTTTTACACAGATATTTAAAGAAGAAGTTTTCGATTTGTTAGACCCAAATTCATCAATTTCTTCTAAAGGTGAAGCGACTGTTGCAAAGTTAGCTGCACCTGCAAGAAATCCCATACAAATTCGAGAAACAGCAAATGGAGGGATCACTCTTGCTGGTGTTACAGAGCCAGAAGTCCGAACGAAACAGGAGATGGCATCATTTTTATCCCGAGGTTCATTAGCGCGTGCTACTGGAAGTACAAATATGAACAGTCAATCTAGGTATTGATTTATATATGATCTTGGAGTATAAGCTTTAATATTTTCATTGGTGTAGGTAACAGTTGTACATTTACTGTTACTCTTGAATCTTGTCTCTGAAAGGTTCACTAAGCTTTTACTGCATTTCAATGTGTGTACTTTATAGCCGGTCACATGCCATCTTTACAATCTCAATGGAACAAAGGAGAAGCACGTGTATCCCTGGTGACGAGGTTGGTGATGATATCTTGAGTGCGAAGCTACATTTGGTGGACCTTGCAGGTTCTGAACGTGCGAAAAGAACTGGAGCAGATGGGTCGCGCCTGAAAGAGGGTAGTTAAAGTTTTTTAAATTTATACCTCAAATACTCAAGGCAGCAGTAGCTAGTTGTTAGATGTCTGCTTACTAAGTCTATGTTGTTATAGGCATTCACATTAATAGAGGACTACTGGCTCTTGGAAATGTGATTAGTGCTCTGGGAGATGATAAGAAGAGGAAGGAAGGAGGCCATGTTCCTTACCGTGACAGCAAGTTAACACGGTTATTGCAGGCAAGAGGATTAACTTCTTGGTCTTTTTTTTACACCATATTCTATGTTTCGTTTTTTATGTGGTTGTCAAAATGAGATTTATTAATCATTCCCTTTAACTTTGCACCTATTTTGTAGGACTCTCTTGGTGGAAATAGCAAGACAGTGATGATTGGTAAGTTCTGGTTTTAAAGCTCTTGAGTTATGTTTGTTTGGGTCATGAGTGATTCAACGCTTTTGATTCTTATTATTGTGTATTTTGATTACAGCTTGTGTGAGTCCGGCTGATTCAAATGCCGAAGAAACACTGAACACTTTGAAATATGCGAATCGTGCTCGAAACATTCAGAACAAGGCAATTGTAAGGACTGTAAACCAGAGCACAATATTTTGATTTCTTTTAATATATTTTTGTTGCTTCTAATAAATGCTCTTCTTGATGCAGATAAACCGTGACCCAATGACAGCTCAGATGCAAATGATGCGAAGCCAACTTGAGCAGTTGCAGGCTGAGTTGTTTTTTTTTCGTGGTGAAGGCGGTACTACTTACGATGAGCTTCAGGTATTAAACTTACGAGACATTTTAATCATTGCTGTCAGGCATTCAAACTAACTAATCTAACTCAGTTCAAATATTCGTTTCCCTCAGATTCTTAGGCAGAAAATTTCAGTTCTCGAAGCAAGTAATGCTGAATTACATCGCGAGCTTCATGAGCGTCAAGTAGCATGGAAACACTTGGAACAACGTGCTGTGGATGCTCAGGTTTATGTTATCATTTTGGATGAAACTTTTATTTGTTTTAGCTTGTTTGGATTATGCTAATACAGGTTGCTATCTCAGGTTGAAAAAGATAAATTGATTATTCAAATTGAATCATCAAAAAAGGGAAAGTCATGGGCTGAGATTGATGGTAGCTCTGATGTCAAAAAGGTTTGTTCAATTTGCATGTGTTTCTATTTTTAGTTTGTTGGTAATGATGGAAGAAACCGATTAGTAATTAAGCTTAACAATATTCTTTTCAGGATAATGATTTATTGAGTACTTACGTATCAAAAAATTTATCCCTGGAAGCGGAGTTGATGAGGTTGCAGAGTTTAAATGATTCTCGTGGTGATTTAGACGTTTGCCTTGATTTGGAGGATGATGCAAGTCGTTCAAGGAATCTTTTTCTTCCAAAAGTCCGTGTCTTTCCATCCGATAGTGATGATAAAGAAGTTGCTTCTGGTAAGCCATTGAAGCTCTGAAATTACAGCATTGAGATAAAAGTCTGCTTTCTTCTTATATTATTTTTCTCTTAATGATCAAATTTGTCGGTTAATTTCGTAGTTGAAGCTGAACAAGTGGAGAAAGAGATGGAACATTCTTCTCTGCAAGACCAATTGGACAAGGAACTCCAGGAACTGGACAAGCGACTGGAGGAGAAGGAGGTTTATTTCTTTATATGATATATTTCCTTGCAATCTCTCCTCTTCATATATTTGTTTATTTTAAAAGGTTCAGATGATTTTAATCTGCACTTGTATTCAACTATCACGGCTGTAAGTAGATAAGACCTCCAAGTTCATAGTGAATGCGACCACTCAAAATTCTCATGCCAGATTCCCATGAAATCACCAAAATCATGGACTCTGTTTCCTTCTCTTTTAAAGAATCACATGTAAGCAGTCCTTTGCATACATTGCTGGCATATACTTCTATTTGGAAACCACCAGATAGAACATCAATCCGCTCCGCGCTAAGAATGCTTTTAATATGCTTTCAAGGCTCGTAAGTGCTTGTTAATCTTTTGTGAATCTTCTTTGCTGCAGGCTGAAATGAAACAATTTGGAGGAGCTCATACATCAGTGCTCAGACAACATTATGAAAAAAAAATTCAGGACTTAGAGCATGAGAAGAAATCTTTAGAGGTGAAATATATATTTTTGTATTCAATTTGTCAGCAGTAGGTTTTTGCTCATAAAAAATTCTAATCTTATTAAGTTTAACAGAAGGAGATCGAGGATATAAGAACCAAACATGCAAATATATCTGAATCAAAAATGAAAGAAGAATATCATCAGAAACTGAGTCTTCTTGAGTCACAGGTACAGATCATCATTTATTATCTCAACTTTGTACTTGTAAATTCTGGAGTATGTTTTATGATCTTTCTATTCTTCGCAGGTGGCCGTGTTAAAGAAGAAGCAAGATGCACAATATCAACTGTTGAAGCAAAAACAGAAAAGTGATGAAGCAGCCAAACGACTGCAGGATGAAATTCATAGAATCAAGACACAAAAGGTGTTTATTTCTGCTACCAATGATGTGACAATAGCGGAGGCTTCTTCCAGATTCTCACATTCACTTTTATTTTACATAATTCAGGTCCAACTACAACAAAAAATAAAACAAGAATCTGAGCAGTTTAGGTTATGGAAAGCTTCCCGGGAGAAGGAGGTATTGCAGGTAAAATCACCGAGCCTCACACTTTTGCATCTGCTAGTGGCGATATCCTTTAGAACCATCTTCCAGAAAAAAAATATAAAAAAAAAATCATCACTTGCAATATATTGAATTTGCATCACAGCTTAGCTGTTCAATATGAGTAACGTATGAGTTCTATTTCTAATTGACATTTCTTTTTTTCTGCTGTAGCTCAAGAAGGAAGGAAGGAGGAATGAGTATGAGATGCACAAGTTATTGGCTCTGAACCAGCGTCAAAAGATGGTAAACTCGTCTTCTATTATTGGTTAGACACCCCAGCTCTAATTGTTTTTTTTTTTAAATCGTAAGTAATTATCTTTGTTCATGTTAGGTGCTGCAAAGAAAAACAGAAGAAGCTACGATGGCTACCAAACGACTAAAGGAGCTACTGGAAGCTAGGAAGAATTCTTCACGTGAGAATCAAATAAGAATACTTTTGCACTTAGATTATCAGTTCTTTATTCTTTCTAAAGCATGATTTAACAGTTGATGTTCACGGTTTCACACAGGTCCTGGAAATGGAAATGGTTCTGTTAAGGTCTGAAAATTGAAGCAATAAAACCATTTGTTTTTTATTTTTGCTTTTGCTCTCATGGATGGGGATCAGACTTGATTATACTTGCTAACATTTTTCTCATCTTCAACTTTTAGGCATTAATGAATGCACTTGAACATGAACTTGAAGTTATGGTACGGGTGCACGAAGTCCGTTCAGAATATGAGAGACAAAAGGAAGCGTATGTCCTCACCTCTTTCTGCACTGAGATTCATTTAGTGTATTGACAGAGTTCTAACGATTTAACTTTTATAACGTTTAGGAGGGTTGCCATGGCAAATGAGCTTGCAAAGCTAAAAGAAGAATCTGAAATTCTAAGGCAGAAAAAGATTAGGTAAATTGAATTATTAACCTTGTCATTGAATATGACTCAGTTGTGCTACTTTTTGCTACTCCCATGGTTTGTTCCTATCAGCGGTAAAAATACATATCTAATCTAATTCAATGGCAACTTATCCAGTGACAGCCCCCAGATAATGTCTCCTGGTGCAAGAAACTCTAGGATATTTGCACTTGAAAATATGTTAGCTACCACATCTGGCAGCCTTGTAGGTATGGCATCCCAATTATCAGAAGCAGAGGAGCGTGAACGTGTTTACGCTGGCAAGGGTCGCTGGGCTCAAGTTAGAACCATTGCTGATGCAAAAGAAGTGATGACTCATCTTTTCAGTTTAGCATCCTCTTCAAGGTAACTTGGAAAACTGAATGCAGTTTTGATTGTAGTCACAGATAACGTCTATTCTTAATAACTGAAATTACCTTGGACTTCCAATTTACCGCTGCGCTTCTAACATCTAATGTTAACAGGTGTGATTTAAGAGACAAGGAAGATGAATGTAAAGAGAAGGATTCCTTGTCAAAGGATCTGAAGGAAAAGGTTGTGAAACTCAATAATTTGGTTCGCCAATTGGAAACGAAAAACGAAGAGCTTATTCAACGTGAGAAATCGCAGGTTAGCTCCATAAATTTACTTCATTTTCCGTAATTACATTCACAATTGAACATGGAGCATAAATTGACAGCATTTAATTGTTCTGATTTTTGAGTGCTAAGCTGAACCTAAATCTTATTTCTGTCGTGCATTAATTCCGTAAACAGAGACTAGCTAATCCAAGAGGCTCCACAGCTACAGACATGGATATTGGTTTAGGACACATATACGACCTTCGTAAGGTATACTTTTAAAGGTTACATTTTTGGGTGATACTGATGCGAGAAAATGATTGAGGTGTTCTAAGTTGTTTTATTACATATACGCAGGGTCCTAGGAGTTCCAATATTTTCAACCAAGGTGGATACAGCAACACTGGGCTCTTTGATGATATGGACACTTCTGATTCCAAATCAGATTGTGATTCTGAGACTCTTGATGTCGAATGGGGGCAGTCAGGGAAGCTTCCGAAAAAGAAAAAGGTATCAAAAAAGGGATCTTCTCTTGGAGTGGTGTCAAATCCCGTTGATCTCACAACTTCAGTAGGCCTGTTCCCGAATTCCACAGTTGAGGATAGCGAGGTGCGAAGTATCTGCTGCTCTTGTAGTAAGAGCAGCAGATGTAAAACTAACAAATGCCAGTGCCGAGATGCTGGAGGTGCATGTGGGGCTTCATGTGGATGTGTGCCCTCTAAGTGTGAAAACAGAGAGTCTAACAAAATGAGGGTGGATCTGCACGATTCAGCTCATTCAGATGAGATTGAAGAGGGTGAACAAAATAGATCTCTTGCCGTTCATGGTGCAATGCTATTACAAAGTGCATTAGCTGACAAACCTCCTATTGATGCAAAGAATGTCAAACGCGAGAATGGGAGGAAGCCGTTATCTGACATTGGGAATACTGTGGTAAACCTCTCTCTCTCTCTCTCTGAACAGATACTTTCAACCCTTCTGCAAATAGTACTTTTGATATTGATGGAGGCTGAACAGATACTTTCAACCCTTCTGCAAATAGTACTTTTGATAGTCCCTTGGTATTAGTATCTCTTCTCACCTGATCAGTGAGAATGCTACTGATATGACTACTGACTGAAAATATTTAAAACTAACCAAAACAAACAAAAAAAGTGTGAGAGTGAGTTGTTAGTACTATACATTTGACACAATTATTGATCGTCTTATACTAGTCCTTCATTGAGCAGTCAGCCACGCATTTTAGCTAGGAAGGAGTACTGAAATTAATGGGATATGAATATCTTTACTCCGCCGTTTTATTTTCATTTTTTGACTTGGTGCTTAAAGCTTAATCTTGTAAACCATTAGAAAGTACTACTGTGTCCCTATACTCCCCCGCCTTATCACTTCCGTTTATGACTTGGTGTTTAAAGCTTAGTTTTGTAAACCATTAGATAGTACTACTCTGTACTGCCACTATATATTGTGCAACTTTAATGCCGAAAGAAGAAGATTTTGCTTTCTATATGATAGGACTTACATGCAACTAAAAATAAGGGTGCACATTTTTGATGATGAGAAGTAGTAGTAGTTCATGCTTGAATATCTTTTCAACTGCTAATTCTCCTTGGCGCTTGTGCTAATAATGTTAATTACTTGCTCCATTGCTTGACTCTTTTGATCTAAAACGCGCAGGGAAAAACAAATGCTTCAAAGCAAATGCAGAGAAAGAAATGGCAAAAGAAAATTGTTCAGCTTGTTCCCGTGACACCATCTTCTGCTCAGCAGGATAGCATTGAAGACACTGCGAAGCCAGAGAACACGGTTGAGCAAGAAATTCCTTCAAAACTACCACGTGCAATGCGGTCTACCACCGCGAACACTGATCCATTTAAAGAGAAGAATTCTGAACAGGCCGAAAAATCGTTTCAGAATAGGGAGGTTGGTTTATCTACTCCTAGAAATACTGCTTGGCAAACTAGGGATTCAAAAGAGAAAGAGAATCATGGCATCTAGGGTTGATCATAAGTCACTTTGTCGAGGTTTCTGAGGATGAGCTTAACTGATCAACTAGATGAAAATATGTTTCTGTTTTGTAAGCATTTTAAAGATGCAGCCTTGTTGTCAGTTTCTTCTTTTTCTCGCTGGAGCGAGATAAGTAAACAACACTATCAGATCCTTCTGTAATTTAATGTTCGAGGACATTATTGATGTCCTCAAAAAAGTTAGTTGCTTGATTGTACACACTTGTACTTACTGAATATCGAGTCTTAGGATGTCATGCTTTGTTTACTTTTATCAGTTCGAACTCACAAAGTTCAGAATTATGCAACTATGATGCTAGATAAGAAGAGACAATGAATGCGAGTACGTAATAGAAAAGAAAAAAGTTGGTGTTAGATTGTCATGGTCATATATAAAATACATCCTGTGAAAAAAGAAAGAATGGGTTTTTAAGGACATCTCAATTCTGCTATAACTGTTGAAACTAAAATAGCACTTGTAATTTCGTAGATCATGTAGATTGTTATTCATGTTGATAATGAGCAAGTATTTACAAAGAAGAAAAACTGTTCCTCACTGTTGAAAACACCACCTCAACCTAATCAATAATAAGCACAAAAGACTGAGCAAAAAAAGTCCCTAACAGGCAAACACCAGCTTGAGCAACTGAAGTGTACATTCCAGCTGCTTGATTCTTATAAATTAATGCCTCATGGCCTATCCATAAGTAGCAATGCCTCGAGTTCCTCTCTACGACACTCCATTTCCTGCATTCACACATTCGAGAAGTGCTCAGTATCTATACATGCAACCAAATATTCCCCCCTAAGCTTCACTTAACACTCTCAAGAAATGTAATGTTCTAACCAATCTTAAACACTCAGCTATTGACCTTGTACGACGAGAAATCAAGGGACATAAACTATGCTTCAGTAAAAGGATGTCTCATTTTAACATCCAATTTGGGAAGGCCTTAAAAGTACTTAAACTATTCCAAAATGATGCCGAATACTGGCTAGTTGAAAAAGGGACCTCAATTAACTAGAATTCTAGAATCTGAACATTCATCTCAAACTTCTATTTGTAAGATAAATTACCTCCAAATCCTTAATTGCTTGTTCTCTTGTAGTTTCTTTTCGTTGGCGATCACGTTTCAAAGACCCAATGCAGAGTAAACCCTGCACATTCAACCAAGTCAGAAAATCAGCAGGATCAAACTACATCCTTGAATCCCATCATGACCAATCCAATATCAAGTTCATACATGGCCGGACAAATCAGAAGTGTATATCATAGATGTATAAAATGTCAAGACCATGAAGCAGGTTCTGTGAGCACACCCCTCTTTAACAATAAAAAGAATTCAAGGCAACCCAATGAAACAAATGATTCTCCCTTTGCAATCTTACCGAGATAACATAGGTTGCACCGCAAGCAAGAAGTAGATAACTTGATATATCATGAAGAAGTACTAATTCTTTCCTCTTCCCAGTAACATCAGGAAAGGCTCTTGTCATCACAGCAACACTAAAATCAAAAACAAAGATAATTTCAACTGAAAAACTCCAAAGAACAATTACTCCTTCGATTTCAAATAACCAACCAGTATCAAAATGAAAAATACCAACAGTAATTAACACCTACAATATTTGTAGCATTCCTCTACCAGCCCAAAACTCCAATACCTGAAACATCCAAATTAGAAGCAATTGGTAAAAAAAAAATCAGAATTGCAAGACTTGCAATGGTTAAACTACAATTTGCAAATTGTGCAATCTAAGAAAAAAACACTTACTCTCCAGTACTTGAAAAACCAACCCCATTCAGTCTCAGCAAGTACAACAAAAACAGTAATCCCAACAGCATAACAACGAAATATCCCATCAAATATCTGTAAACCATAATCCAAATTTCAAAATTCCAAATAACATTCCACGAAATTAAACATAAACTCAAGAGTATGTTATGTTGATTGTTACTTACAGATCCATCCTTGAAAGATGTAATAGCAGAAAGAACATTGACCAAGATACAAAGAATAGCAGTTAAAGCAGTAATAAAACTGAAACAATTACAAACAATCAAAACAGG
The DNA here is from genome assembly GCF_003573695.1 of Papaver somniferum. Lineage (NCBI taxonomy): Eukaryota > Viridiplantae > Streptophyta > Magnoliopsida > Ranunculales > Papaveraceae > Papaver > Papaver somniferum. Next base: position 89,505,846 of record NC_039358.1, read on the forward strand.
ATCTGCACTTGATCTAAGTTTCTTTAATGTTGAATCACTCGGACGTTGAGACTGTATTATATTCATCTCCTCTTCATCTCTTATTTCACTCGCCATTTCTAATGTTGTTAGTTTTTCTGAGGGTTTCAATAACGTTCTATTTAAAACCCTAGGATAACAGCAAATTGAGGTTTCCTAAGGTTCCACCACCTGCTCAGCGTATTCATTGTTTTTTCTACTTTTTATTATTAAGCTTTCAGTTAAGGAATCCAAAATGAGGAAATATTTTCTATTGTTGAGGACTCGAAGTTGTGTAGACTGTAGAGGAAGAAGAGGATATCCCTTAACGGCCTCCCTTAACCTACTCTTCAAACAACGAATAGTTTTCCAACTAACAAACAAAAGTTAGATATGTTTAGCAAGGGTATTTTGTTTACTGTTAAGTTAAAGTGGGTGAACATACTAATACCGACATGTGCCCCTAAGCATGTGAAAGGCTACGTCGGATTACTAAGCGAATTTATGAGACAGGGACGTGTGGCGCCTACGCGTACACCCTACATCTCGTTTTTGAGCGAATCTTGATTTTGTGCACAATTTCATGTAAAAAATTTGAGTGGATAAGGAGAAATGGTGTTTCAGTTGGTCATGAGCGTCAAGATTGACATGTAAAAAACCTTAGATAGAATTGAATGAAATTTCTTTTTTCTTTTTCTCGGGAAAGAGGAGAAATTCTCAAGCAATATATTGAATTGAATGACTCTCAGACCTTTGAGGATCATTTGTTGTTACAAGATTTATGCAGTTTCTGATATATAGGTGATGTAGAATAGCTTCAAATCCTTCATTTGTCCAAATATTTTGGATTGCATTTCTATTACAAAAGGTAGCTATGTTTGCTGCCTTCTTAATATTGAATCTAGAAATTAAAACAAAAGCAGAAACTTTAAAATTAATACAAGTGTCAGGATCATTTTTAAAGTCATCACTAATACTATATCTATTCTCCCTTGCTTTCGCATATCTTTCCATCAGCAGCTGGAGAGTAGGACTTGAATCACTTTGAAAGATTACATTGTGACCATTCCATTCAGTTGCCCATTGAAAAGCTGCTTCAGCACATTTTTCTTCTAGTTGTTCTCTTGTGGTACAATCTGCGTGAGAGCCCCTCGCTTCAACAGTTCTACCTGTATAATCAATCAAAGTTAACCCAATTCCAGAAGTACTTAATGGAAAATTCATAGACAGAGCAATAGAGATTCTCAAGCTCATGTGTTAATTTCCCTATCTGGTTCCCTATCCAGAATTTTAAGAGCCTCATCTCATTGGATTATAATATAACATTTGCATCTCATTGTAATTTGGGTTGTTGACATCCATAAAGCTGTTTATAAATCTAACAATTGTCTTTGCAGTATTGGCACTATTCTGACTTTTTTTTTTTGAAAAGTAGATTCACATCTAGCTTTCAATACGTGCCAAATGATTATGCTACAGAATTCAGGCCACTGAATTATACTTTCACCTCTGTTTTTATCATCAAACAATTGATTCAACCATTCGTGAAAATTATTACAGCTATCTATCACATAATCCATGTCAAAATTTAAGTGCATCCATACCTGTTTAACGAAATTACACTTGAGAAAAAGATGAGATAGTGATTCTTCTTCTCCATTACAGAGACTGCATTTTGTATCTACACTAGGAAGAATGGCAGCAATTCTCATGCATGTAGGAAGAATAGAATGTGTCGCTTTCCAAATAAACATTGATATAGAGATTTAACAGAAAAATTACCTTTGCTATTTAGATTCCAATGGGCAGTGTCATCTAGATCATGTTCAGGAATAGTATGCTCTTTATCTTTTCTATTGTTTCATGATCAAAACAGACAGATAGTTTCTACTCATTCCACTCCTTGTTTTCATTTATCAGTTGACTTACCTTGGTCATATTTTCAGTGCCAGTGATTGGTTTTGGTATGGGGGTAGTGGTATTTGGGATCCATTGGTCCTCTCATATATCAATAAGTCTACCATTTCCTAGTTTCCAAACACATTTTTTCTTTATGAGTTGGATACCACTATGAATACCTTTCCAAACCCAATTGTCTCCTTCCTTTGGTTTGTTTTTAATGTGTAGAACATCACAATTAGGGTAATACTTTGCTTTTAGTATTTTAGCCCTGAGTGATTCTGGTTGTTCTTTTAGTTTCCATCCCATCTTGGCTATCATAGCCAAGTTGAAGTTCTCAATATTTTGGATTCCCAGACCTCCTTCATCAAGGGACTTATACATTGAATCCCATGCTTTTAAACAGAGGCATTTCTTACCCTTTTCATTGTTTCCTTTTTCATCCTTCCCCCGCCAATAGTTTCTTTGCATTTGAGTAAGTTTCTTACAGATTTTTTTCGGAATTTTGAAACAATTCATTTGATATACTGCGAGCGAAGAGGTAACATTTGTAACCATAACAGTTCTACCAGCACAATTTAAATGTATCCCTCTCCAAGACTTAAGTCTACTAGTCATTATCTTGGTGAGTGGTTCAAAGCTTTTCACCTTGGATCTGTTAGTGAAGAGCGGAGACCCTAAATATCTATCATCAAGAGGTATAGAGTCAACTCCAAGAATCTGTTTGATTTGGATCATAATGCATGGATCAGTTTTTGGACTGAAAAACACTCCGGATTTGTTAAGATTTATCATTTGTCCCGAAGAGATACCAAAGTCTTTGAAAAGAGTCACAAGACTATGACAAGTCTTCACATTTGCTTTACAGAAAATGATACAGTCATCTGCAAAAAGTAGGTGACTCACAGATGGGGCATTTCTAGATATTTTAATACCTTTTATAAGACCTTTATTTTCGGCATTAAGAATAGTACGAGACATGGATTCCATACAAATGAGAAACAAGTAGGGAGAAATGGGATCACCCTGTCTCAGCCCTCTTGTTGGCTTATAGAACACAGTCGGAGATCCATTAAGAAGGACCGAGAGGGAAGTGCTTGAGATACACTGATAAACAAGTTGGCACCAAGTTTCAAAGAAACCTAACTTTCTCATAATTTCCATTAGAAAGTCCCATTCGACTCTGTCGAATGCTTTGGACACATCTATTTTGTGACCCATGAGCCCTTTTTCCGATCTCGATTTTCTCATTTTATGAATTATTTCGTGAGCTATGGTTATGTTGTCAGATATTTACCTTCCCGGAATGAAAGCCGATTGATAAGGACTTATCATTTTACCCAAAAATCCTTTCGTCCTGTTTGCCATTATTTTTGATATAATTTTATAACTAGTATTTCTTAGAGCTATCGGTCTGAAATCCGCAGCAGTGGTTGGATTTATTGTTTTAGGTATTAAAGAAATGAAAGAGGTGTTTAATTCCTTGGCTAAGTACCTACTTTTAAAAAAAGTCCGGATCATAACAAGTAAATCATGCCTAACTATTTCCCAATTTTGTTGGAAAAAGTTTGGCGGAAATCCATCTGGTCTCGGGCTCTTGTCCGGTTCCATATAAAACAACACATTTTTTATTTCCTCTTCGGTAGGTATAGAACAAAGAATTCTGTTATCATCTTCAGTTATGCATTTTGGGATTAGGTCTATCAAATTCTTATCAGTATCAGGCTTGATAGTAGTAGCAATACTACTAAAATGGCCAGTTATGCAGTCTGTTATCTCTTGTCTAGTATTAAGCCAAGTACCCTCCTTATTCATAATTGTTTCTATCCCGTTTCTTCTAAATCTCTGCTTTGCTTTACTGTGGAAATACTTAATATTTTTATCTCCTAGTTTTAGATTTTGGTCCCTACTCTTATCTTTCCAGAACTTTTCTTTTATTGCATACCATTTAGATAAATCAGTATTCAGGGCGGCAAGATCAGAAGATTTGGCATGGTACATTTGTCTGCTGTTAGTTATTTCTAACTCTTTCTTTATTCATTCTATTTTCTTTCTTATATGACCAAAAGTATTTTTATTCCAGTGACTTAAGGAAAATTTCACGTTTTTAAGTTTTGTCGAAAAAGAATAAGCTGGAGAACCTCTGACTTCTGATTCCCAACAGCTTTGTATGAGATCGTCACATTGGTCATGTTTCATCCATTGCCCAAAATATTTGAAGGGTGTAACACCATCATTCCAAACATTATGAGTACTAAAACATATAGGAACATGATCTGAATAGAGGGTGCCAAGATGTCTTATGTTAGAATTGGGAAAAGTTATGTTCCATCTGTCGTTTGCTAAGGCACGATCTAACCTTTGTTCAATAAATTTTGAACCAGATCTTCTATTGTTCCAAGTATAAGTGTAACCAACAAAACCTAAATCCATAAGGCCACAATTGCTAATGATATTATTAAAAGTGTCGGCTTCCTGTTGATTAAAATCATAATTACCATTTTTATCTTCTTCATGTAAAACCACATTGCAATCACCTATTGTTAGAGCACTGCTCGGTCAAACTCGCATGCGTTGCTATCTCAAGCATGTTTGTCAATTTTAGTGATCAAAACTATAAGTCTTGATTTCTAGTCTCTTATAGCTAAGTCTCAGACTAGGATAGTAAGTGTAGTTGAGCTCAAGGACTTCATGGCGATTCATCATACAAGTAGAAGGACTACTCAAGGAACCGGTGGAACTTCTCGACAAAAAGGTATGTGGAGACTTGAACTTATCTGTCACTCAAAAGTCTATCTATTCTATCTCCTACTCTTTGAGACAAAAGTCGTATGCTATATATATAGACTAGATTACACACATTTGGTATTTCTAGCCGAGTATACCTCGCCTATCTATATCTCGAAATATGTGTTGGTAAGCTTTTCGCTTCGACCAAGTTTATCTTTACCTAGTGAAGAAAGTCATGAATGTTTCAATCACTTTGAAAATTGATTTGACGAGAAATGGTGTAACAACTGTATAACGTCCTCTAAGAATGTTTCAATGATTGGAGTGAGAGTTTAGATTATATAACCAATGTATTCCTTGAACCGAAGTTCTCGAACTTTGTTGATCAAGAGAACCGGAAGTATGGAAAGTGCCAAGTCCGCGAACTTAGTCCGCGAACTGCCGAAGTTCTCAAACCCGAGAATTTATGTTGGAGTTGACAAACTACTTGCGTGAGACAAGTCCGCGAACCGGCGAAGTTCTCAAACCCGAGAATTTCTGCTGAAGTTTGTAAACTCTGTCCTGTGTCTTAAGTCTGCGAACCTAGTCTGTGAACTTGAAAAGGTTATATATCTAAAGATGATCTCTGAACTTAATCTTAAAAGACTAAGGAATGCTTTTACAAACCGTGGCTATTAAAGTTCATGAACCGATTCTTTTGAATCAAATCATCTTTGATTCAATTGTGTCTTGTGTAGTTACATAAGATTTCCTTGCAATTGAACAACTCTCTTAACTAGTTCATTTGAGTCATTTGAACTAGTTATGGTGAAGAAGAACATGGTTGGTATGAAATGCTCTTATGGTTAACCTTTTTGGTTAGACTATTGTTGAACCAAGAATGTACACGTTTGGGTGCGGTTTACAAACCTAGAAGCGTACAGTCATTTGTGTATGACAAGCTAAGTTTTCGATCTAACGATTGAGAAATATTAGCTTGAATCTAAATCAGGTAATCATCTAATGGTGGATATTGATTGCTTTGTAACTAAGGAAAACTCTGATTTGAAAGACTATATAAGGGGACATCTAGCAACTCTGCAAAACTAGTCCCCACACCTTACGTGTGCTAGTAGTTTGCGTGCTAGAGTCGGTTCTCCTTTAACCTTTGGTTTTCTTCTTCTAAAACCATGTTAACGACTTGAAGACTTCATTGGGATTGTGAAGCCAGACCGATACTACTTTTATCGTAGTTGTGTGATCTGATCTTGCATCTTCTATCGTAACAGTACAATCATATTGATTGGCTAGAGATTGTTTTATTTCTCCGATAGGCAAGATATAAAAGTAATTACAAACATCTTCGTCTCATTGTTTGTGATTCCACGACATCTTGTTTCGCTACCATACGATTAAGGTTGTTGTGAGGTAATTGATTAATCTAGGTTGTTCTTCGGAAATATAAGACCGGATTATCAATTGGTTCATGTCCACCTTGATTATTATCATACGGAACAAAAAACTTTAGGGCTTTTCTGTGGGAGACAAATTGATCCTTTGATAGACTTGTCTGTGTGAGACAGATTTGTTTATTGTTAAAGCCTGTGATTTTGGGTCGTAGCAACTCTTAGTTGTGGGTGAGATCAGCTAAGGGAATCAAGTGCACAGTATCCTGCTGGGATCTGAGGCGTAGGGAGTACAACTGTATCTTAGATCAGTGGGAGACTGATTGGGGTTCAACTATAGTCTAATCCGAAGTTAGCTTGGAGTAGGCTAGTGTCTGTAGCGGCTTAATACAGTGTGTATTCAATCTGGACTAGGTCCCGGGGTTTTTCTGCATTTGCGGTTTCCTCGTTAACAAAATTTCTGGTGTCTGTGTTATTTCAGTTTCCGCATTATATTGTTTATCTTTATAATTGAAATAATACAGGTTGTGCGTGTAGATAATCAATTGGTATAATCCAACCTTTGGTTGTTTGATTGTCATTGATTGATCCTTGGATATTGGTCTTTGGTACCATCCAATTTATTCCTTGTGTTTGATTAGGACTCGCTGATTTCTATTAGCTTGAGTAAATCAAAACATGAGAGAGATATTTACTCCTTGAGATACTTTTACCAAGATTGAGTCTGACTGTCTAGTTGATTCTCTAGAAAGTATTTCGGATTTAGTCCATACAGATTGATAAGCGAAATATTGGGTGGTGTTGTTAAACCCCCGCTTTTTCAATTGGTATCAGAGCAGGCAAACACGTTAAGACCTCACAAGTCTGTGTTTGTAGCGATCTGACTCTATGGATAAGAGTACTATCTCTGATAAACGCGTTACCAGAAATAAGGGTTCTATCTCATCTAATTCTAAAAAGAAGGGTTATACTATCTTGTACATAGATAAACCTTCCACACCGACGAGACAGACTAACACCGACATGTGTTCTTCCGATGACCCTTCAATTGAACGGGAAACAACTGAAGAGAGTCAATTGATTCTAAATCTTGCTAGAATCCAAGCTGATAGATTTAATAGGTTAAAACATCATGTCGATGTTCTACTTGGTGTAATAAGAGATTGCAAATCCAAAGGAAATTATGATGTTCAGTCATCATGTACGTCTCTTGAAGCTAGTCTCAGAAGAGATGCCTTGAAAATTGAACATCACTTGAGTAAACTCTCTATTCAAGGATGCTCAAAGAAATCTAATATACCTAGTAATTCTGACACAAAAGATGGTTCATGCTCAGAAGCAAAGCTGAAACCCCTTCTTGTAAAACGAATGTGTCTGAAGTCACCATCAATCAAAAAGGCTGCACATCAAATGAAGGGAAGAAATATTCTAACGATGTTTGTAAGGCTGTACTATCTAATCATTCTGATGATCAGAAAGTATGTCTTGTCTGTAAAACGAAGAGTTCGGTAAAACGAAAAGGAACCTCTAAGTTGAAGAAAAACTCCTTGATTCAACTTCAACACACCTTAGATTTGATTCTTAAAGGTGTAACTGACATTCGTATGACTAAACCAATTGGTTTTCGTACTTATGCTTTGTATGTTACCAGGAAAGTCAGTTCAATGAGTTCCTCAAACACTCGAGAACAAAACAAACATCTGAATAAACATCGTCTAAAGGAAGAACGCGTGATTGCTCCTGTTGAGAAAGAAAGTTCAGATGAAAGAAATTGATGAAATAAGAGATAATCTGAAGAAGATAATTGAAGGGTATAAAGAATTCGTCAACAGGTTGTCTTCCTCATCAAACCTAAGTTCCTCTGGTAAGAACTCAAACTATGTCTCACATTTTGATGACAGTGAGTTTTATGATAATTTCTCACATAACAAGGGATCATTTCCTCGTCTCGGAAGGAAAAAGAAACTTGGCCATAAATACAAATCTCTTGATGAGCATATTGCACATACTTGTGCTAATTAATCACAAGGTTTAAAGATCTTACTCATAAATCCTCTTGAGTAAGATGTGGTAATAGGTATACTTTTGGTTGGTTGGTCTGTTGAGTGGAACTATTTTCTTATCGTTTATAGCTAAACTCTTGCAGACCAGTTATACTTAAAGTATTTGTTTTGCTCTAACTTTTCGTTTCTCGTTGTTAGGAAGTTTATCTTTTTCTTGGTCCTTGGTACAACTTGAGTTTTCTGTGCCCTAATATCAAGTGTTTTACTTGTGGGCTTTATGTTTCTGGGTAGTGTTATACTCGTACGGGTATCTTTACTTTGGCACGAGTAAACTGTTTAAACCCTAAAATCCTTCCCTCAGGAAACCTTTAAATATTTACCCTAAGTTGCAAAAGTCGCGTACGCATACTCTAGGGTGGTTTCTGGGTTATCAAGTATGTCTTCTTCTTTATTTTGCTATGGTGGTTTTGCAAGAGGATTCCTTGACAAAGGAGTTGTTGTCGAATCTAAGAAGAAAAGAACTCTTGTAGATGAAGATCATCCTAATGCTTCATGTTACTTTGCCTATGTTCGTGAGGATGCTGAAAAGGATGATATGATTTCTGCTGAAGTTGTTCACGACTTTCTCAAGTACTTTGGAGAAGCAAAACAAGAGCTCATTGTAACTCTGAAAAGTCTTGATACATTAAAAACTGAGTTGGAAAAGGTTACTTCTGACCTTGGTATCATAAAGTCTTACATCAATGATCTTCGCAAAGAGAATCACCTCTCTAAGGGTGCAATGGATGTTGTCGATCACAAGCTCAAAAACCCCATGACTCGTGAAGTTCCTGAACCGTCCACATGATCTTAGTTCGTGTTCGGAAATTGTACTGGAGTTTTTTTTCCTTCAAGCTTGTTGATTTTCTCTTGTTGCCTAGTATGTCTTCTTTTTGGCTTAGTTGGAAGAATAACTAGTGCTTTGAATAGCGATGATTGTGACTACACATAGCTATTATTTTTCATCTTCTTGTTTTTAGTTTTTTTTTGGTTTAAATTCTAAAACTATTTGGAGGATGATGTTTTGCAGTATTTAATCTTTTCTATTGGAATTTGTTATGGGATATTGGTGTTTACGTCCGTGAACTATCTTGTCCCATATTTTGTCAAAAGTAAAGTCGTTCATGATCGATGTTCGTTTATTGGTTAAGAATGAATAGACTTTTGACATATACAAAAGTTAAGCCTATATTGTCAATCCTTGACGGAGGATAGGTTAAAATATTTTGTATCCGAGGATTATTCCTATTGTATATGCTTGTGTGTATTCCACGATATTGATCTTCATTGATCCATCCTTTTTGTATTACCGTGAGGCTCCGTAATATGTCTTATGTTGAGCACTATACGACAAAGTTGATTATTTTTTGATTATCCTTGTTGGTTGTTCCATAAGATACTTTATGTTGATCATATTAGAACTAAATTAATCATCTTGTTGGTTATTTAGTTATTACTCCACAAGTCTCTCTTGTGTTGAGTATATGAACGATTAAGCCAATCACTCTCTTGTATGGTTAACTTAGTCGTTGCTCCGTAAGTTTACTTATGTTGAGCACAATGAATTAAATTGATCACTTTTGTGTTTAATTTGATTATGTATTCTGATTAAATTAATCATGGGTTTAGTTATGATTAATTTGATTGAGTTTTGGATATAAAAATCATTCTCATGGTTTTGGTGTCCAATAAAAATCCTTCATTTCTCTTGAAATTAAGGTCGCTCGTTGTTGTTATTTCGGGAATGATATCAAATGAGAGAGAGTTCTTTTGAACTTGTGCTTAATGGTCATATCTTGAGGGGTGTGCGGCTGTGGAATTTTAGAGGGGATATCTTGTATCTTTAAACTCCTTGATGAATGCTGTTAGCTTCGGCTATATGATTGCATCTAAATAAGATGATGTGTGCTTCTTTCTCTCAGTCATGAAATGTCTCTTACGGAAATTTCATTATGGACCCGTTCTTGTACCTTTGCCAATTTTATTGACAAAAAAGGGGAGAATTAATATGTAATTCATACTACAAATACATATGGTTTTCGGATCATTGTGTAAGGGGGAGTGGTTTTCATGTGAGATGGAATATTGACTAAGGGGGAGTGATACATATCACCATAGTATTATTGTTGAATTTGTGAAACAATTGAGATTTGACACTGTGTAATAATACTATGACACTATATAAAATGATCGAGACCGATGCTGTCTCATTGTTATAGCTACGGATCTTCAACAACGATGGTGCTAAACTTACAACCTTTGGGATCATTGGAGTACTTGGAAGTGACGAAGATTTCGAGGAATGTTGAAGATTAGACATGTGGAATAGGAGCTACTAAAGTTTCATCATATTTTTTTGTATTCCATATGTATTGATAGTTTTGTCACTAAAATTGACAAAGTGGGAGATTGTTAGAGCACTGCTCGGTCAAACTCGCATGCGTTGCTATCTCAAGCATGTTTGTCAATGTTAGTGATCAAAACTATAAGTCTTGATTTCTAGTCTCTTATAGCTAAGTCTCGGACTAGGATAGTAAGTGTAATTGAGCTCAAGTACTTCATGGCGATTCATCATACAAGTAGAAGGAATACTCAAGGAAATGGTGGAACTTCTCGACAAAAAGGTATGTGGAGACTTGAACTTATCTGTCACCCAAAAGTCTATCTATTCTATATCCTACTCTTTGAGACAAAATTCGTATGCTATATATATAGACTAGATTATACACATTTGCTATTTCGAGCCGAGTATACCTCGCCTATCTATATCTCAAAATATGTGTTGGTAAGCTTTTCGCTTCGACCAAGTTTATCTTTACCTAGTGACGAAAGTCATGAATGTTTCAACCACTTTGAAAATTGCTTTGACGAGAAATGGTGTAGCAACTATATAACGTCCTCTAAGAATGTTTCAATGATTGGAATGAGAGTTTAGATGACATAACCAATGTATTCCTTGAACCGAAGATCTCGAACTTTGTTGATCAAGAGAACCGGAAGTATGGCAAGTGCCAAGTCCGCGAACTCAGTCCGCGAACTGCCGAAGTTCTCAAACCCGAAAATTTCTGCCGGAGTTGACAAACTACTTGCGTGAGCCAAGTCCACGAACCCAGTCCGCGAACCGGCGAAGTTCTCACACCCGATAATTTCTGCTGAAGTTTGTAAATTTTGTCCTGTGTCTTAAGTCTGCGAACCTAGTCTGCGAACTTGAAAAGGTTATATATCTAAAGATGATCTCTGAACTTAATCTTAAAAGACTAAGGAATGCTTTTGCAAACCGTGGCTATTAAAGTTCATGAACCGATTCTTGTGAATCAAATCATCTTTGATTCAATTTTGTCTTGTGTAGTTACATAAGATTTCCTTGCAATTGAAAAACTCTCTTTATCTAAAGATGATCTCTGAGCTTAACCTTAAAAGACTAAGGAATGCTTTTGCAAACCGTGGCTATTAAAGTTCATGAACCGATTCTTGTGAATCAAATCATCTTTGATTCAATTGTGTCTTGTGTAGTTACATAAGATTTCCTTGCAATTGAACAACTCTCTTAACTAGTTCATTTGAGTCATTTGAACTAGTTATGGTGAAGAAAAACATGGTTGGTATGAAATGCTCTTATGGTTAACCTTTTTGGTTAGACAATTGTTGAACCAACAATGTACACGTTTGGGTGCGGTTAACAAACCTAGAAGCGTACAGTCATTTGTGTATGACAAGCTAAGTTTTAGATCTAATGGTTGAGAAATATTATCTTGAATCTAAATCAGGTTTTCATATGACGGTGGATATTGATTGCTTTGTAACTAAGGCAAAACCCTGATTTGAAAGACTATATAAGGGGAAATCTAGCAACTCTGCAAAACTAATCCCCACACCTTATGTGTGCTACTAGTTTGCATGCTAGAGTCGGTTCTCCTTTAACCTTTAGTTTTCTTCTTCTAAAACCAGGTTAATGACTTGAAGACTTCATTGGGATTGTGAAGCCATACCGATACTACTTTTATCGTAGTTGTGTGATCTGATCTTGCAACTTCTATCGTAATAGTACAATCATATTGATTGGCTAGAGATTGTTTGATTTCTCCGATAGGCAAGATATAAAAGTAATCACAAACATCTTCGTATCATTGTTTGTGATTCCACGACATCTTGTTCCGCTACCATACAATTAAGATTGTTGTGAGGTGATTGATTAATCTAGGCTGTTCTTCGGGAATATAAGACCGGATTATCAATTGGTTCCTGTTCACCTTGATTATTATCAAAAGACGGAAAAAAAACTTTAAGGTTTTTCTGTGGGAGAAAGATTGATCCTTTGATAGACTTGTCTGTGTGAGACAAATTTGTTTATTGTTAAAGCCTGCGATTTTGGATCCTAGCAACTCTTAGTTGTGGGTGAGATCAGCTAAGGGAATCAAGTGCGCAGTATCCTGCTGGGATCAGAGGCGTAGGGAGTACAACTATACCTTGGATCAGTGGGAGACTGATTGGGGTTCAACTATAGTCCAGTCCGAAGTTAGCTTGGAGTAGGCTAGTGTTTGTAGCGGCTTAATACAACGTGTATTCAATCTGGACTAGGTCCCGGGGTTTTTCTGCATTTGCGGTTTCCTCGTTAACAAAATTTCTGGTGTATGTGTTATTTCAGTTTCCACATTATATTGTTTATCTTTATAATTGAAATAATACAGGTTGTGCGTGTAGATCATCAATTGGTATAATCCAACCTTTGGTTGTTTGATTGTCAATGATTGATCCTTGAACATTGGTCTTTGGTACCGTCCAAGTTATTCCTTGTGTTTTATTAAGACTCGCTGATTTCTATTAGCTTGAGTAAATAAAAATAAGAGAGAGAGATATTAACTCCTTGAGATACTTTTACCAAGATTGAGTCTGACTGTCTAGTTGATTCTATAGAAAGTATTTCGGAGTTAGTCCATACAGATTGCTAAGCGAAATATTGGGTGGTGTTGTTAGACCCCCGCTTTTTCACCTATGACTACCCATGGTTTGTCCATTGAATTTTCCATGATCTTAATGATATCCCAAGAACCAAGTTTAAGATTTGTATAAGAGCTACCATAAAAACAAGTAAGCACCCAATAATTATTACTATCATGCATCTGTACATGAACATTAATATGGTTATATAATTTTTATCTGTATATTGTTTTTCCATATTAGACACAGCCCCCTTGCAGTTCCTCTAGGCGAGACAAGCCAATAATTGTAAACATTCACTTTGCGCATAATAATGTGCATTTTTTTGTTCTGTTGTTTAGTTTCTGACAAGAACAAAATATCTGGATTATTTTTATCCAATAGGTCTTTCAAGCTACTAGTAGTTTCAACATTTCCTAAGACCTGACAATTCCAAGCTATGGTGATTATAAACTGCCAGAAGTAGGATACTTATGGATATTCAAGTCTTACCAAAACAAACTGATTATACATAGCTAAAGTTTTATGTAAATGTTTATCATGCACATGTGAGAATTTATTCATTATCTTGAAATTAAAATTTATCTTTATCATAAGGATTTGTCTATAGAGAATTAACCTCATGCTTTGTTTTACAATCAGAAAGTGTAGTTCATGCCACAAAAAAGAAGTGTGTATGCATTCATCATGGGGATATCTAAAGTTCCTCATATTTTCGCAAGATTCTAAGTTGTTTTGAATCTGAAGCAGGTTTAGGCTTACCTTTTTTCACTAAATTATCCCCTTGTTCCATCGTTAGTACCTCTGCTCTTTGTTTTGCTAATTTCTTCTGGCTTTGTTGCTCTTCTGTGTCAGCATGGTTTATTGCATTTGAGCAATTAAGGTTTGGATATATTTCCTCAAAACTCGAGAGATTCACTTCACAGTGGGTTGAAAGAATTGTTCCTGATTTTCCTTGAGGTCTTGATTTTCTCAAATTTTCCTATTTTTCCAGTTGTATCTAATGGTACCTGAAATTAAACGATACTCCATCAGCTTTGAGAGAGATGATTTCAAATGCTTCTTGTAGAATTTAATGAACAACATATATATGCTAAAAAAGAAGTTTGGAAGAAAAAAAACAAAAACAAAAAAAGGCTAAATTCAGATACAAACTCGAATGTGATTGAGCAATCGAGATTAAAATTGAATCAGAATTAAATAGAAATAGCAAGGGTAATAATCAATCTAGGAAAAAAAACGAGATTAAATATAATCCAATTGAAAATTCCATCAACAAATATCCCATATGTCGATTGCTGAAGACTTTAGAAGCTTAGAGACAACGGGATCTGAGATCAGGTATCGTTGATTGATAATCAACAACAGAAGATTTGAGACTTATTAAATATCTTAGAAGATGATGAAGATGACTATGAAAAAGAAGCAAAGGTCTTGGAAATGAATTATCTCGGTCTTAGTATCAGAGGGCCTTTGTGTCTTAGAGTCTAGGAGATTCGGTGTCTTCGGTCTCTTAGAAATTGAGAGATCAAAAGAAAAGTATCTGAAATTGCATGAACACAATGATTTGGTCACTTGAGATATTAGATCTAAGTGGGGTTTTGATTATACAGACATGAGAATAAATCAATGGTGGTTATTGACGATTTTCACCGCCAACGACGGTGGTTACTGGCTAGTTTATGGTGTTTAGTGGTGGTTACTGGTAATATGGTGGTGATTTAGGTGGTGGCGGAGAAATCGCCTAAAAGAGGAAAGAGAAAGAGCAGAAAAGAGAAAGATCAGAAGTTACTGGTAATTGATTGAAATTTCATAGTGCAAGTTAGGCAAAAAAACAGGCTATTATTGGGGCGTCACACTCCATTAGAGGGGCTCCACTTGGATTCTTAGTATCCAAATAAGTGGTTATGGGATATCCTTCACTTAGGTACAAAATGTCTAGAATACCCTTTAACTAAAATAAAAACATAAAAACCTAATCTTTTCTAATCTAATCCTAGAAAAAAACCTGTTCCTCTTCCTTCCTTCATCTTTTTTCTCTTCTTCTCCTCCACAGTCAATTTCAATTCAACTTCAATTCACTTCATCGTTTTCTATTAATCGGCGATTCGAAAACTCAACATCGTCGGATTGAAATCTCTACTAAAGATGAGGAAGAAGCAAACTGATTCCAGTGATGGGAATCAGCCTCTCAATCAACCACCAGACCCAAATCTTCATCCTCAACAACCGGTTCAAGCATCTCAAGAATTACAATTTCAAACTCCTTAACAACAACCCATGGTGTATGTTACGTAATAATCGAACAAACCCATCTTTGTTTACTCGTTTTTATGCTTAAAATAGGAAGATTGAATGAAATCGGAGTAAAATTAGGGTTTTATTTAGTTACAGTTTCTAAACTACTAGTGCCACGTCTAGGTTTTTTGAAGCTATTTTCCAGACGTAGCACTAGCAATTTAGAAACTGTAACTAAATAAAACCCTAATTTTACTCCGATTTCATTCAATCTTCCTATTTTAAGCATAAAAACGAGTAAACAAAGATGGGTTTGTTCGATTACTACCTAACATACACCATGGGTTGTTGTTGAGAAGTTTGAAATTGTAATTCTTGAGATGCTTGAACCGGTTGTTGAGGATGAAGATTTGGGTCTGGTGGATGATTGAGAGGCTGATTCCCATCACTGGAATCAGTTTTCGTATTCCTCATCTTTAGTAGAGATTTCAATCCGACGATGTTGAGTTTTCGAATCGCCGATTAATCGAAAACCATGAAGTTGAATTGAAATTGACTGTGGAGGAGAGGAAGAGAAGAAAGATGAAGGAAGGAAGAGGAGCAGTTTTTTCTAGGATTAGATTAGAAAAGATTAGGTTTTTATGTTTTTATTTTAGTTAAAGGGTATTCTAGAAATTTTGTACCTAAGTGAAGGATATCCCATAACCACTTTTTTGGACACTAAGAATTCAAGTGAAGCCCCTCTAATGGAGTGTGACGCCCCAATAATAGCCTTAAAAATGAGATTTTCCACTAAATGGTGTAGCTTAATCATGCAGCGTATATCTACAACAAAGTAGCCATTCTTCTAAATGGTTTTCCTTCTACTTTCTTCTCTGCAATCAAAGGATTGAGACAAAGAAATTCATTGTCTCCATACCTCTTATCATATACATGGAAGTGTTCTTTGGGATCCTAATAAATGTTGAGGTTAAAGTACCCATTCATGTTTGTTTGTTTGTTTATTTGTTTTTTTTAACTAAAAGAACTCTTTTAGTGAGCCATTTGTTGTTTTCGGATGACTCCCTTGCATTCTGCAAGGTAACTGAGAGAGAAACCCATAACACGTATCACTCTGGTTAGTATGATCTCCGGTCAAATGATAGGTACTTGGGAACCCCGTTTCCTACCAACAAGTCTAAGATCATTTTTTTTCATTCTTTAGTTCAGAAACTAGAGAACAAATACAATGAGTTGAAAGGTAAAGACCTCAATACTGCAACTGTAGTGCCAATTTCATACTCGTTTCAGTTAGATTTATTGCAACGGAAATTGTGTTGAAAAGAGCAAAAAAGAAGTAAAAAGTTCATTCTGGTATATGATGAAGAAGTTAGAGGGGGAAAATGTGCTTTAAAAAGTTCGTATCTAGTGTGTAACAAAGTCTACAGAGAGATGTACAGACAGGAAGAGTTCCAAATTTCTAGCTGAACCTGAAAGTGAGTTTTAAACAAGAGATACAAGAGTTTACAGTCGAATATTCGTATAAGAAGAATTCTGAGGACCTAGCCAAACGTCGGAGTGAAATTTTTGTTGAAAAATGCAAAATATACAATGTAAACCTCGCTGATTCGTGGTATAAGAAACCTAGCCTAACCTGACAATACCGGGTGAAAACAATTTGTGAAATTGTTATAACTAGTGAAGTTTGTCATTATTACAAACTTATCCAGGAACATACTGAACTAATCGTTTGTGTGTGAAGCCCACAACCAATATTCTCGTAATACTCATTGGAGAGGAAAGTGTTCTAATTAGGTGAAATCCCTTACTTATGCTTTGTTTAACGATTATGAAAAGACGAGGGTACCTAAATACACCACAATCTTTTATTTTTATCAACCTATAAGTCCTCTACCGAATGTGATCGTCTATGGACAGAGTCGAGATAATACGAAAATTCGGTTCACATTTCGTGTGATCGTCTATGGATACGAGATCGAGACTATACAACAAAAAGATCATTTATGTGATTGACTATGGATACAAGATCGAGACGATACGACAACAAAGTGTGTACTTGATAATAGGTTCGATAATAAACGGAACTCTATAGGATCAATATCAAGTATTACGGAGTTAACGTATTTGTGTATTTTACTGAATTATAATAACAACTATAATGCGGAAAACAAAGTAAAAGACACATCAAGATTTTGTTAACGAGAAAACCGCAAATGCAGAAAAAACCTCGGGACCTAGTCCAGTTTTGAATACTCACAGAATTAAGACGCTATACAAAATTTAATACCAACCTCGTATAGTTGAGACCAAGCAGACTACCCCTAGATACTTAGTTCCCCCAGTATCCTTGCGCCTTCGACTTCTAGAGTCACGCACATGAATAGCAAGTCCTTTGGATCGTATTCCAAACAGAAAAGGAAGAATCTGTTTGGCAACCACTCTAATCAATCTTGCTTAAGATAAGATGATTTGTTGACAAAGGCTCTTATGTTTAATATATAAACTCCTTTGTCTGGTTAGATCAATCTATCCAATGACTGCCGAAATAATCAAGTTTAGACTCCCACTCAATCAGTATAGATCTCAAAGAGAAACTATAAAGAGATGCCGATCTCACGCAACTAATCAATTAATCCTATCAAAGATAAACCAATTCTAGTTGGATCTCAGCCGATCAAGGTTTGTGCACTAAATCCACAAGATACGAAAACTAATAAGAAATCTTCTTCGTCTTTAAATCTTCTATTGCCTTCAAAAACTTGCACAACAACACTTGAATCCTTTTGTGATCAATCACTGATGGTTATTTTTTAATGATGTTGTAGTGGTAAGATAAGTTGTCGTTCACTCGGACTTGTTGAAAATGATTTTAGGATTAATAAATGAAAATAAATAAAAATAAGAAAATATATACAAATATTGTCACAAGATGAAGAGATGGCCGGGACTCAGAATTCCACCGAACTTCGATTTCATGCAGTTCAAATACCAATTCTAAACAATAATAGCTCATAATATAAAGTTTCATTGACTCTAATTCATTACCTAAAGTAGATTTCTAAAATAATGGTTGTAAATCTAAAGCATGGGATATCAAAACAGTTAAGAAAGCATAACCCATCAATTGAAATGACAACCATTCAATGATAATCATAATCATAATTCAATTAAATAACTGTGCAATTAGTCATAAAAAGAATTAATATAATTACCGCATTCGTGAAGTTTGGCTTCCTCCGTCGTCCCGGTGATAGGATTTAGCTCATTAAGTTGGAAACACAATCAAAAGTTGATTTCATTGCTCAAAAAGTGTTTGCAAGAGGAAAGAATATAAATCAGTGTGTTTGTAACAGATATAACTGTTACAGAACCCACTGTTACAAAGACACACTAACAGACTGTTGCGAACTCGAAATAAATGTTATAGAAATTGTTACAAAGTTATTGGATTTGAATGTATAGGCAACGGTTTCTGCGACTGTCTAAATATGCTGTTTTGTGTTCTTCCTCTTCTTCTTCGCCTGAAAGTGCAGAACTCGTCTGCAACTTCTTCTACGGACCAGAACTTCACCCCTAACTCTTCATCCCCTTCTCAATACCCTCAGCACAGTTTATAAACTCTCCAGCATCGCAAATACTCGATAATAACTCCAAAATATCTTCATTAATTCCGATTATTCTTTTCTTGCTGTCACGGGAATAATTTCCCTTTTTTTTATCTGCTGCATGCTTCTGCCAGCTGTCGAAATACTCCAACCTCACTCAGAACACGATCAGAAGGAGTCAAACTCTCCCCATACACACGCAGAACTCCAAAATGTCTCGGAAAATCCCGAGAATACCTCATGTACGTGTGTGAATACCCTGTTCTCTCAAACTTGCGTGAACTCTTCTATTTTTCTATTCCAGCACGTTACGA